>NC_069501.1:845472447-845622447 GCF_027579735.1 Bombina bombina
AGGAATAATATTTAAAAGTAAACTAATTTAGCATTGCACATCATAATATATTGTCATTGTGAACTCGATAGCCTCAAGCTTTGAAATACTTCAATGCAAAATCATGTGCAGCAAGATGTTTAATTTTATAGAGCATGTTAAATTTATAGTATGGTACAACAAAGTTTCTTTTGATTAGTTATACAAGATAATCTTGAAAATAGACATTTCTACTGATTAATATTTGATATATCAAGCTACAAGCGTTCCATTCAAGTTTGCAATATTGGTTATTTGATTATTACCAATGATGATTGGAGGTGCATGAAGTCAAAAATAAACTTACATGATTCAGATAGAGCATGCAATGTTAAACAACTTTCCAATTTACTTATATTATCAAATTCACTCAGCTTGGTAGCGTTCATGTGCAGTGTTCACAAGTATGTATAACTTCAGTAAAAACATTGTTTAAAGCACTGCTGCCAAATAGTTAAACAAACATGCATGCTCCTGAGCTCATTTAGAATTACTTTTAAACAAAGTACACAAAGATAATCTCTAGATATTGCATTTTTTAATTTATAGTTTATTAATATATTTTTGCAACCTAAGATTTTACTGTCAGCAACATACTGCGTGTGTGTCATGTGTTTATTACGACTCTAAAATGCAAATGATTAATTTTTTAAGAATTTTACTCAAGTTATGAAAATAAAGATGCTAATGAATGCAAGATCATTATTTTGATTTTCTGTCAGATAATGCAGGAAGATCCTACTGTTAAGTAAAATTCAAGCAGTGGAGTGTGTGACTGGACACAGGTTAAGTCTTAAAAGGACACTCCAGCCAAAATAGGAATCCACATGAATGCACTTCAGTTTTGAATAGAAACGTATTTGTAATATACACGTATTAGCAAAAATGCTTCTAATAAAAGCTATAGCTGTTTCAAAAGTGTAATTAGAGGGACAGTCTACACCTTAGTCATCTTAAAGTCTTACCTTAGATAAAGCTGCAAATAACCTCCTGCACCACAGGAACGGTAAAAAAGTAATTTTAAAAAGAATATTGTTTGTGGCCACTTTAAAATAGCCATTTCAAAGTGGTCATAAACTATTTTCTTTTTAAAATAACTTTTTTTTTACCATTCCTGCTGCATGATATAGAAAGGTGTGCAGGAGGCTATTTGCAGTTTAATCTAAGGTAAGACTTAAACCCTTAACTACCTACATAAAATGTGTTGGGAGAGAGGGCCCTATAGAAAATAATTTGGATGGGGGAGGTGGGAAAGGCCACTACTCTACCGAAAACTGTTTGTTAATTATTTTTTTTAATTAAAAACATGTAAAAATGTATATGAATTGGGTATTGGCAGACAGCTGCCAGTACTTAAGATGGTGGATAGTAGTTAGAGGGGGGAGGGTTAGAGAGCTGTTTTGGGGGATCAGGGAGGTTAGAGGGTACGGGGGGAATATTAAACTGCAAAAAAACACCTTCAAATTGGCAGACTGTGTGCCAGTACCTAAGATGAAGGTGATCAGTGGGGGGGGGGGGGGGGGGAGGTAAGAAAACTGTTTAGAAGGGATTAGAGTATGGGAGGTATCAGGTGGGAGGGTAATCTCTACACTATAGCTAAACCTAATCTTACAAGTTACCTGATTAACCCCTTCACTGTCTGGAATTTCAGTGTGGTATACAGCTGCAATTAGCAGCCTTTTAATTACCAAAAAGCAATGGCAAAGCCATGAGTGCTTGCTATTTCTTAAGCAAAGGGGATCCTAGAGAAGCTTTTACAACTATATATGTTGTGACTACATACGGAAAATAATTTCAGTGAGAAACCCAAAGTTTGTGAAAAATTTAACAATTTGTTTTTAAATTTGATTGCATTTGGCAGCGAAATGGTAGCATGAAATATACCAAAATGGGCCAGGATCAATACCATAGGGTTGTCTACTTAAAATATATATATATATATAGTTTTTATTGGTAAATAAAAAAAATAAAAAAACAAGGCTATTTTTCTGTTTTACAGGGAGTGATAGCAAAAATGGTAAAAATGCTATAGTCTTTTGAGTAAGTTTTTGCCTAAAATTCCTGGTTAAGGGGTTAAGATAACTAAGATGTAGACTCTGTAAGTCCCTGTAAGTATACCGTACACCAGCATTTCAGAGAGCCTAATGTGATTGTACCATCTGAAAATGGCTCAATTTGTTAATTGCAGACATGATACAACCCCCACTGGTGCTCTGAGCAGCTACAATATTTAAAATGCTATTGCATTGACAATATCTAGCTATGCTTCACATGCAGAGAAAAATGTTAACACTAAAACAGTGATAACTTTTACTAGAAGCATTGTTGTCGATACATGTATATTGCAAACATGTTTCTATTCAAATATGTAAGTCCTCTATGTGCATTTAAATGCTGACCGGAATGTCCCTTGAACAACAATAATTTAATTGTTTTGCTTGAATTTTGTATTTTAAAGAAAAATACATTTAAAGGGTTATTTTGAATAAAATGGCATATGCTGTATATAGAGTTGTAGTAACTTGGAAAGTGCATTTACAAATGTTTTGAGAACATATACACACATGACATCAAGAATTCCATCCAATGGCAGTATGTGTTTGCTTAAATTCACAGTAAAATAAACCCTATTTGGAAGAACTGAGAAAGAACCGTTTTGAAAAATATTCTTTAACTTACTTGGAGTTATATGTTTGCAGTTTGATATGGGGGGTTTTAAGTACAGAGGTTTAGATAAGAATTACTAAAAGATAAATGAGGCCATGAATGTAAACTACAAACAAAAAGAGAAAACTATTTAAGGTACCTGGTATAGATTAGCCATTCTTTCTATATATATACATTTTTTCTTTAATATTTATGTTTATGAATTAATTTGCTACAGTTTGTTTTTGTAGCTAGCAGCAATTTATGGGTCCAGGATTGTTGAATATACGAAGTGGTTCTTTTTTTTTAATATATCAAGTACAAAATATGGGATTTCTGGGATTCATTCTTATCTAGTCCTAGACAGATTATTGTCAGCAATCTGTGCTATGTTACTGTGGGAATGCTATAAATAACAATCATCACTTAAGGCTGTTTTTGATAACCGTCATGCTTTATCCAAAAGTTGTTAGCTTATTATATTGATATTATTCCAGCCCAGTGTATGTATATAGATTGTCTTTTCTTCTAGTGACTCAGACACTTAGCCCAAACAAGCTTGGGTGCAATTCCCATACAAAAAAATGACATAACAATATAAACAAAAAACACAGAACGTCTGGCATTCACTTTCATGCACACAGCTAGATTAAAAGCAATATGGAAAAGTTAGTTACCTCATTTGGCCAAATGGTGATAGGCCCAGGACCATGTCAATGTCCCTTCCTGCCTGACCCCCTAAAGTACAGTCACACCTGCTTGCCTTCATTCAACCAAACTGAGTATCTGAGATACAACAAGCTTGACACAGGCTTTTGTAATTTTCCTGCACAAACATCACCAAACCAACATTTTGTTAATGTATAAATGACACAGTTGTGATTGTTAAGAGTTTTCCAGGTATCTATTTATTTCACATTATATTTGACCTAATGTTATTGTACTTTTATTGAATCTTGAATATTTTGCATGCTGTGTTTTGATATTTATTTTCTTTAGATTAGGTGTAATTTATTTCCAGTTTAAACACTTTTTAATGAAATTAAAAAATGAAAGTAGCCCAAAACACTATTAATAACTACCCTTGTTTTATTTATTTGTAGGTTTAAAGTGCACCTAAAGATTGTATAAAATATGTGAACACTTCCTTGTCATTACTGGATTGTAAAAATAGTGCTTATACTACATGTAAACACAACAGGAAAAATCCCTAAACCAACTTGCTCATGAGCACTTTATTTAACAAATTAAGGTTCAACAATTTGATGAGAAGCAAAGAACTAAAGTTTCAAATTTTATTTAAGAGACCACTGCATTTACAAATTTCCTGTTTTACATTCGTTAATGAGAACTTCTATTTTTGCAATAATATATGTTTTTCCCTTTTAATTTTCCTAGTTTTTAAAAAAGATTTGATAAAAATAGAATAGAGAGTGGTGTACAAACGTACACCCAAACCCAAAGGGGGCGCTTTCTACTACCTATGTACAAAAACAATCATAATAGTAGTAATAAAAATATTGAAAAAAAAACGAAAACAGCTGAACATATGAGTCCAAATGATCCAAAATGGGGCAGCTCTCTGTCGAAGGACGGTCAAATCCTGGTATGTCGTGATCTGCAGAAAAAGAACAGAGGCGCCACCATGGCCTAGTACCACCAAAAAAGATATAGATGGATGCAAGATAACAAATATACTCACAATCTACGTCATCCACCTCCCGGATGATCTGCGCATGCGTTTAGATTTTTAGGTTGGACTTGCAATAAAAGCGTGCTCACGTTTCTCATGACTATTCCTATTGTTACTGGATTTCCCAAGATACTTAAGAGGCAAGATTAACACATGCGCATTGCTGAGAGTGGACTACGCTATGCGCATGCACATTTCATTGCATTCGTCGTAAACGCATGTTGGAGACACGTATAGAGCAGGTGGGACGGCTCTATACGTCATTGTCTCTAAGATAAGGAAATGGCTGTTGGGAGGAGTCAGGAAGGTAATGGTAGGGAAAAATAAAAGGTCTTTATTACATAAATATATAATCAATTCTTGAAAAAAGTTAGCGACTTAGTAACTGAACATATGACTAACTGATTGGTGTATAGAGATCTGTAAAACTTTACCTTCACTTTAATCTATTTTGCAATTGTTCATTGCATAATGACATCAAACGCTCTATTAGAATCGTGGCCCATGACAGACATTGGAGAAATGTGTTTTTAAATAAACACTGTAGGCAAAGTATCTTAGAGATCCCAAGATAACAATAATTGTCAAATGCTGTCAAAGTATAATATAATATTGTATAATTGATTTAATCAATCATTCTGATATGTTAATCTTTGGTAGTTTATATCAGAATAACCAAAACCTTGATATAAAGTTATAGGAATCTTCTACTGAAAATTCAATTTGTTCATGCATGTGTAAATGTCCTTCTTTTCCTCACGTGCATAAAACATTGTTAAAAGAATAAGTTAAAAGCTTTTATGTCTCTAGAATTAATGAGCAAGTTTTCTCAAAGGAGTACTCTTCCCTTTAAAACCCATCTCCATGAAACATGTCATAAAGATTGTGCTGCAGTTTATGATGTACTCTTGTCTATAAAAAAAAAGTTTGTTTTTCCACTAAGAGAATTGCCAAATTTCATCAAACCATTTAAAACATACAGGCATTTCAAAACATAATCACTGTTTAAAATAGATTTCAGTAGGAACTTAAACTATAGCTTTTTCTATTGATGAGCTTGAATATGTGTGAAATTATTGAAATGCTCAAAAGTTGCAGTTGCAGAGCATCCTTTTATAAATGTGTTCTCAATTCCTCAGTCTTTTTAGCTTTCTACTTCTTTCTGAAAAGACAATTCTACTTCTAGTAAAAAGATAATAAAATACCTCCAGAGCTTAATCCATCTGTATACAATACATGCATAATCTCACAACATATTCAGTCATTTATTTTTTCCCCATTGTATCTCTATTATGCTGATACTATTATATTGACATTTGATTTTTTTTGCCTATCTTTGGGCGCAGATTTGTTTGGAACTGTGTAGGAGAGGGTCTCACAATCTGCAAGTGGCATCAAATTATTGACACTAAATGAGAGTCCATGTGCATGGAAGTGAAGAGTGCTGTTTTTACTTTCTTAAAAAAAACGGTTATCCACCTCTTATATTCAGATACTGAATGTCCTGATATTTCCATCACTTTCACTGTCCTGTGATTGTGTTGCCTGTCATCCCTTGTAATTCAGTGAAGCTCAATGTTTAGAGTGCAGTAAAAAAAAAAAGCTGGATGCAGAAATGCATTTAGGATCACCTTCATTATCATTAGGGAATGTAACTTCTGTTTTCTGTGCCAGGCACGCATATACTTTTGTACCCCATTAACTCTTAGGGGCCGAATTATCAAGCTCCAAATGGAGCTTGATGCCCCTGTTTCCGCACATGCCTTCAGGCTCGCCGGAATCAGCAGTTATGAAGCAACGGTCTTGCTCCATAACTGGCCGCGATCTGATTGGCCGCAAATCTGCAGGGGGCGGCATTGCACAAGCAGTTGACAAGAACTGCTTGTGCAATGATAAATGCCAATAGCATATGCTGTCAGCATTCATCGATGTCTGTTGGACATGATCCGCTGAGCGGATCATGTCGGACAGACCGATGATAAATCGGCCCCTTAGTGTTCGTACAATGCTATTTTATGTTTGGCTCAGTATTATATCACATAATGCACAGGGCATTCTCTATTATTGGTCCAGATGGGACCATAGGACCCAGACAGCATTTAATAGGAGTGGCACACAGGGAAGGGCATGTCCTGCCTAATACTGTTTATTAAGAGAAATTCAATCTCATAAAGAGTACATCAGCTGGGCATCAGTATGCTCTCATGCAAAATTTCTGCTGAACCTTGATTGGGTTTAGACTGCAGTGAAGAGAGTGTTGGGGACCGCGCTATTGAAAGCTGCACCCCCATAGTAAGCACAGCGACATACAGAGTATTTGATTGTGCAAAAACATTATTTATTACAGTCATTTCTAAACAGATTTTTATCAATGTTATGTATTGCACAACTAACAAGAGCCTTCTGAGATCTGTGCATTCATTTTCTTTATGTTAACCATGTGCCTTGTTTCACATTAATTAGAAGTCATATCTAATTAGAAAGTAATACGTGTTGCCAAAAAAATGTGTGCAGCTGTGTGTTTATAGCTCATATATTATCTTGGCTGATTTGAACCCATTGCTGTGTGAATAATATTGTTTGTAGAGAACTAGTGGGTTTATAGTTGGTATACATAGATGACACATTTCATAAAACAAATAAGAGTGATTGCGAAGATAAACATTATCAGCCATAATCAACATTGTTGTAAACCACAGGCTACAGAGGCACAAGATAATGTCAAGACATTATAAAAATAAATTTGAAACAATGATAGTCAATAATCACAGTCAAAATAAATGTGATAATATACAAATGTAATATAAATGTAAAGGAAATGTGCAGTACGGGAAAATACCACTGATTCAAATTGCAACCTTGTGAATCATCTACATTATAGCCACTTGACTTATAGATCACCTTGAGAGAAAAAAAAATCTTACACGGTGAAGTACAGTACTTCTTAGATTGAAATGAAACCCAGAAATGTTCTTTCAAGATTCAGATAGAGAATACAATTTAAAAAAAGGTTCCAATATGCTTAATCAGATTTGCTTTGTTCTCTTGTTATTGTTTGTGAAAGAGATATCTATTTCTCATTACATTATCTATGTACGTCTAGAGCACCACATGACAGGAAATAGTGCTGCCATCTAGTGCTCTTGCTAATGTATAACATTGTTGCAAAACTGCTGCCATATAGTACTGCAGGCACGTGCACACTCCTAAACTTACCTTCCTGCTTTTCAACAAAGGATAACAAGAATACAAAGAAAATTTAATAATAGAAGTAAATTGGAAAGTTGTTTAAAATTGTATGTTCTATCTGAATCATGAAAGAAACATAAAGGCCCAGATTACGAGTTTTGCGTTAGTGGCTGTGCAGTGTTAACGAGCAGTTTTCCCTCACCGCTCACTTACCTGCAGCGCTGGTATTACGAGTTTTCAGAAACCCGTAGTTAAAAGGCAATAAGTGAGCATTGAGCAAAATTTTGCTCATTACCGCACTCCAATACCAGCGCTGCTTAAGTCAGTGGTGAGCTGGTCGTACGTGCTCGTGCACGATTTCCCCATAGGAATCAACGGGGAGAACCGGCTGAAAAAAGTCTAACACCTGCAAAAAAGCAGCGTAAAGCTCCTTAACGCAGCCCCATTGATTCCTATGGGGAAATACATTTTATGTCTACACCTAACACCCTAACATGAACCCCGAGTCTAAACACCCCTAATCTTACACTTATTAACCCCTAATCTGCTACCCTGACATCGCCAACACCTAAATTATAATTATTAACCCTTAAACTGCCTCTACGGACACCACCGCCACCTACATTATACTTATGAACCCCTAATCTGCTGCCCCCACATCGCCGAACCCTACATTATATTTATTAACCACTACTCTGCCGCCCCCAATGTCGCCGCCACCTACCTACATTTATTAACCTCTAATCTGCCGCCCCCAACATCGCCGCCACTATATTAAAGTTATTAACCCCTAAACCTAAGTCTAACCCTAAACCTAACACCCCCTAACTTATATATAATTTAAATAAATCGAAATAAATATTCCTATCATTAACTAAATTATTCCTATTTAAAACTAAATACTTACCTGTAAAATAAACCCTAATATAACTAATAATTACATTGTATCTAGCTTAGGGTTTATTTTTATTTTACAGGCAAGTTTGTATTTATTTTAACTAGGTAGAATAGTTACTAAATAGTTATTAACTATTTAATAACTACCTAGTTAAAATAATACCTAACCTAAGTTACACTAACACCTAACACTACACTATAATTAAATAAATTAACTAAATTAAATACAATTACTTAAATTAAATTAAATTAGCTAAAGTACAAAAAAAACAAACACTAAATTACAGAAAATAATAAACAAATTACAAATATTTAAACTAATTACACCTAATCTAATAGCCCTATTAAAATAAAAAAGCCCCCCCAAAATAAAAAAAACCCTAGCCTAAACTAAACTACCAATAACCCTTAAAAGGGCCTTTTGCGGGGCATTGCCCCAAAGTAATCAGCTCTTTTACCTGTAAAAAAAAATACAAACAACCCCCCCAACAGTAAAACCCACCACCCACACAACCAACCCCCCAAATAAAAACCTATCTAAAAAAACCTAAGTTCCCCATTGCCCTGAAAAGGGCATTTGGATGGGCATTGCCCTTAAAAGAGCAGTTAGCTCTTTTGCCGCCCAAACTCCCTAACCTAAAAATAAAACCCACCCAATACACCCTTAAAAAAACCTAACACTAACCCCCTGAAGATCGACTTACCAAGAGACGTCTTCATACAAGCCGGGCGAAGTGGTCCTCCAGATGGGCAGAAGTCTTCATCCAAGCTGGGCAGAAGTGGTCCTCCAGACGGGCAGAAGTCTTCATCCAGATGGCATCTTCTATCTTCATCCATCCAATAGGATTGAACTGGCATTCTATTGGCTGTTCCAATCAGCATCAGCCAATAGGATTTTGTCTACCTTAATTCCGATTGGATGATAGAATTCTAAGAATCTTGGATGATGTCACTTAAAGGTACCTTCATTCTGTGTTAGTCGTCGGATGAAGAGGATGCTCCGCGTCGGATGTCTTGAAGATGGACCTGCTCCGCACCGGATGGATGAAAATAGAAGATGCCGTCTAGATGAAGACTTCTGCCCATCTGGAGAACCACTTCTGCCCGGCTTGGATGAAGACTTCTGTCCTTCTGGAGGACCACTTTGCCCACTTCTGGAGGACCACTTTTAAGGGCAATGCCCATCCAAATGCCCTTTTCAGGGCAATGGGGAGCTTAGGTTTTTTAGTTAGCTTTTTATTTGGGGGGTTGGTTGTGTGGGTGGTGGGTTTTACTGTTGGGGGGTTATTTGTATTTTTTTTTTACAGGTAAAAGAGCTGATTACTTTGGGGCAATGCCCCGCAAAAGGCCCTTTTAAGGGCTATTGGTAGTTTAGTTAAGGCAAAGGTTTTTTTTTTTTATTTTGGGGGGGCTTTTTTATTTTAATAGGGCTATTAGATTAGGTGTAATTACCGTATTTTTTCGCTCCATAAGACACACCTGACCATAGGACGCACCTAGTTTTTAGAGGAGGAAAACAAGAAAAAAATACAACTGCTTGTTGTTCTTCCCTCTCCCCCTTGAGAGCCTTACAGTAATGATACAGCCTTACAGTAATGATAATGATAACTAACAGAACAATGCTGCACTCAAGGTGTTTAGGAAGTTCCTGAATCATGAAAATAGACAGGCAGAGGAAGTGCCTGAAGGGAGGAAGAGAGAGAGAGAAGGGAGGAAGAGAGAGAGAGAAGGGAGGAAGGGAGGGAGAGAGAGAGAAGGGAGGGAGAGAGAAAGAGAAGGGAGGGAGAGAGAAAGAGAAGTGAGGGAGAAAGAAAGAGAAGGGAGGGAGAGAGAGAAGGGAGGGAGAGAGAGAAGGGAGGGAGAGAGAGAAGGGAGGGAGAGAGAGAAGGGAGAGAGAAGGGAGGGAGGGAGAGAGAGAGAGGAGGGAGGGAGAGAGAGGAGGAAGAGAAGGGAGAGAAGGGAGAGAGAGAAGGGAGGGAGAGGAGGGAGGGAGAGAAGGGAGGGAGGGAGAGAAGAGAGGGAGGGAGAGAAGGGAGGGAGAGAAGGGAGGGAGAGAAGGGAGAGAAGGGAGGGAGAGAAGGGAGAGAAGGGAGGGAGAGAAGGGAGGTAGGGAGAGAAGGGAGGGAGAGGAGGGAGGGAGGGAGAGAGAGAAGGGAGGGAGAGAGGGAGAGAAGGGAGGGAGGAAGGGAGGGAGAGAAGGGAGGGAGGAAGGGAGGGAGAGAAGGGAGGGAGAGAAGGGAGGGAGAGAAGGGAGGGAGGGAGAGGAGGGAGGGAGAGGAGGGAGGGAGAGAAGGGAGGGAGGGAGAGGAGGGAGGGAGAGGAGGGAGGGAGAGGAGGGAGGGAGGGAGGGAGAGGAGGGAGGGAGAGGAGGGAGGGAGAGGAGGGATGGAGGGAGAGGAGGGAGGGAGAGGAGGGAGAGGAGGGAGGGAGAGGAGGGAGGGAGAGAAGGGAGGGATGTAAGTGTAGAAGGTACTGTAAGGGGCAGGCAGGGCTATGTATTTAAATATGCCTCATGGGCCACAGCTTATCAGTAGGCAGAGTACTTTGCCTGGATGGTAGACATTCGGCTTGTAACCTAGAAGTGAACAGTGTCAGTGAGTGAACAGAAGACTTTCCACACAGGAGTTTAGCGATAGCTAGTGGATTTGGTAGTGACACTGTGCCTATCGAAACAGCGCAAGAAATAGAGCCGCTCTGCGCTCTCAGATCAGTCAGTGAGTCAGTGTACTCTGTATCAAACTGTAAGCCGCAGCACGGCTCGGCACCATAAGAAAAAAATGAGTGGCTCCCGGTTCCGCCTCCAGGCTCCAGCAAAGGGAAGAAGAAACTACGGTATATAAAGTTAAAATGAAGCGTTTATTCAAGTACCGTCTGTACTTGAATAAACGCTTCATTTTAACTTTATAGTTTTGTTTGTTTCTTCTTCCCTTTGCTGGAGGCGGAACCGGGAGCCACTCATTTTTTTCATATGATGCTGCGGCTTACAGTTGATGATTACAGTCAGAGTACAAAGCATAGAGTCGAGATAAAAAAAATAAAATAACATATTATAGAATATGACTCTCAAGCTGTAATGTCCCCGCACAGAAAACCACATAATAACACTGCACAAGTTTATTGATATTTTAAGGCTATGGACGGCGTGGGGAGAGGAACAGGAGAATGTCAGATTTGTACTGGTAAGGAGTGAGGCTTCACTGCCTATTCTGGCACATGATATTTTATAGTGACTGAGAAAAAAAAAGCATTGGTGTTAGTGGGGCTGGGGGACTTTTACCTTGAATATGCAACGCGTCTCAGACAGTCTCTTCAGTCCACTCCTTTCAATTTCGCGCCGCTGGGATAATCAGAGTCAGTAGGCGGGGCCAAAGGTAACCGACTGTTCACACATTCGCTCCATAAGACGCACAGACATTTCTCCTTACTTTTGAGGTTGAAAAAAGTGCGTCTTATGGAGCGAAAAATACGGTAGTTTAAATTTCTGTAATTTGTTTATTATTTTCTGTAATTTAGTGTTTGTTTGTTTTTGTACTTTAGCTAATTTAATTTAATTTAGGTAATTGTATGTAATTTATTTAATTGTATTTAATTTAGTTAATTTATTTAATTATAGTGTAGTGTTAGGTGTTAGTGTAACTTAGGTTAGGTGTTACTTTACAGGTACTTTTGTATTTATTTTAGCTAGGTAGTTATTAAATAGTTAATAACTAGCTACAATGTAACTATTAGTTATATTGTAGCTAGCTTAGGGTTTATTTTACAGGTATGTATTTAGTTTTAAATAGGAATAATTTAGTTAATGATAGTAATTTTTAGTTAGATTTATTTTAATTATATTTAAGTTAGGGGGTGTTAGGGTTAGGGTTAAACTTAGATTTAGGGGTTAATAACTTTAATATAGTGGCGGCGACGTTGGGGGTGGCAGATTAGGGGTTAATAAATGTAGGTAGGTGGCGGCGATGTTAGGGACGGCAGATTAGGGGTTAATAATATTTAACTAATGTTTGCGAGGCGGGAGTGTGGCGGTTTAGGGGTTAATATATTTATTATAGTGGCGGTGATGTCCGTTTCGGCAGATTAGGGGTTAAAAGTTTTTGTGATGTGGGAGGGCCTCGGTTTAAGGGTTAATAGGTAATTTATGGGTGTTAGTGTACTTTTTAGCACTTTAGTTAAGAGTTTTATGCTAAGGCGTTGTAGTGTAAAACTCTTAACTACTGACTTTAAAATGTGGTACCATTCTTGACAGGAGAGGGTGTACCGTTCACTTTTTGGCAGACTCGTAATACTGGCGCTATGCAAGTCCCATTGAAAAAAGAGGATATGCAATTTAAGTAAGTGAATTTGCGGTATTTCCAAGTCTGGCCAAAAAAGTGAGCGGTACACCTGTACCTGCAAGACTCGTAATACCAGCAGGCGTTAAAAAGCAGCGTTAGGACCGGCTAACGCTGCTTTTTAAGCCTAACGCAAAACTCGTAACCTAGCCGTTAGGGTTTTAAGTAATGTCAGCTGTTTACCCTCATGTAATGGAGGTTAATCTAAAGACACAGGCACAACCGTTATCCATTATTAGGCATGACATTAATATAATTCGCTAGATAATGAAACTTCTATAGTGAAACACAACGTACACACTAAAAAAGAGGTAACACCAGCTGCATACTGCTTATGCTAAGGCTCCAAAGACTCAAGCACACCTGATATTCACTATCAGTAACGGTAATTCCACTTGTATGCACCAGGATAATGAGTAAAATGCAGCTTTAATAAAAGATAATTAAAATAGAAACATAAAACAAATGGTACAAAGTCACTTCAGGTTAGATATATGAGCTCAAACTAACAACACAATTTTAAAGGACGGATGCAGATACACTACTGTATCAAACATATTTTATAGACCTCTGTGTATCCATCAAGCTTAGCCTTTATTTTGATGCAACACAATGTCCAACACCTATTTCTCCATCTGCTGGAGTTTTTTTTTTTTTTCAAGGGTTGTCGATGTTGTCTCCTGTTATGTTTTTATAGTCACTGTGCATGAGTGGAAACTGTTCAACCTCCTGGTGATAAATTCCATCTCTCATTACTCTTTTACAATCTTAAAATGTGAGTATATTACATTTTTCATAACAAAATAATTTACCAAATATTCTACAGTATTAAAATGCTAATAAAATATTCTTAAAACATTTTATTTTCAAATTAAAAAGTTCTCTACATTATACAAGAAATTATTCAAGAAAATACATTCCGCTAAATTACGAGTCTTGCGTTAGGGTTAAAGAGCAGCGTTGAGAGGTCCCAACGCTGCTTTTTAACGCCCGCTGGTATTACGAGTCTTGAAATGACAGGCTCACCGCTCACTTTTTTGGCCAGACTCGGAAATACTGCAAATCTACTTATGTCAATTGCGTATCCTATATTTTCAATGGGACTTGCATAGCGCCGGTATTAAGAGTCTGACCAAAAGTGAGCGGTACAGCCTCTCCCGTCAAGCCTGGTACCGCATTTAAAAGTCAGTATTTAAGAGTTTTACACTACAACGCCGTAGCATAAAACTTTTAACTAAAGTGCTAAAAAGTACACTAACACCCATAAACTACCTATTAACCCCTAAACCGAGCCCCCCCCCACATAGCAAACAATAATTTAAATATTTTAACCCCTACTCTGCCGAACCGGACATCGCCGCCACTATAATAAATATATTAACCCCTAAACCGCCGCACTCCCACCTCACAAACACTAGTTAAATATTATTAACCCCTAATCTGCCATCCCTAACATTGCCGACACTATATTAAATGTATTAACCCCTAAACCTAAGTCTAACCCTAACCCCCCCTAACTTAAATATAATTACAATAAATCTAAATAAAATTACTACAATTAACTAAATTATTCCTATTTAAAACTAAATGCTTACCTATAAAATAAACCCTAAAATAGCTACAATATAACTGATAGTTACATTGTAGCTAGCTTATCGTTTATTTTTATTTTACAGGCAACTTTGTATTTATTTTAACTAGGTACAATAGTTATTAAATAGTTATTAACTATTTAATAACTACCTAGTTAAAATAAAGACAAAAGTACCTGTAAAGTAAAACCTAAGCTAAGTTACACTAACACCTAACACTACTCTATAATTAAATTAATTACCTAAACTAAATACAATTAATTACAATTAAATAAAATTATCTAAAGTACGAAAAAAACACTAAATTACAGAAAATAATAAAAAAAATTACAAGATTTTTAAACTAATTACACCTACTCTAATCCCCTAACAAAATAAAAAAGACCCCCAAAATAAAAAAAGCCCTACCTACACTAAATTACAAATAGCCCTTAAAAGGGCCTTTTGCGGGGCATTGCCCCAAAGTAATCAGCTCTTTTACCTGTAAAAAAAAAAGTACAAATACCCCCCCAACATTAAAACCCACCACCCACACAACCAACCATACTCTAAAACCCACCCAATCCCCCCTTAAAAAAACCTAACACTAACCCCTTGAAGATCACCCTACCTTGAGAAGTCTTCACCCAACCGGGCAGAAGTCCTCAACGAATCCGACAGAAGTGTTCCTCCAGACGGGCAGGTCTTCATCCAGATGGCATCTTCTATCTTCATCCATCCGGCGCGGAGCGGGTCCATCTTCAAGACATCCGACACAGAGCATCCTCTTCAAACAGCGGCCGACGACTGAATGAAGGTTCCAAGATGGCGTCCCTTCAATTCTGATTGGCTGATAGAATTATATCAGCCAATCGGAATTAAGGTAGAAAAATCCTATTGGCTGATGCAATCAGCCAATAGGATTGAACTGGCATTCTATTGGCTGATTGGATCAGCCAATAGGATTCAATCCTATCAGCCAATCGGAATTGAAGGGACGCCATCTGCGATGACGTCATTTAAAGGAACCTTCATTCAGTCGTCGGCCGTCGTTTGAAGAGGATGCTCCTCGTCGGATGTCTTGAAGATATATATATTATTTATATTTATTTTGTATGCGAGTGCAACTTTATAAACCGTATGTGTCTTGCAAAAATATGGGTGTGTAAAGATAGTTAGCCTTAGATTGGTTAGAAAATGGACCAATGGGAAGCTGCCTTTTGCTAGAAATATAGACACACACCACTTTTGAAATATCCTGCTCTTGAAAAAGCCTGGGCGTACTCCAGGGGAAACGCGTTGAGCTTACCGGTCGAGTCCGCTGCTGGAGAAGGTGCCCTGCTGCTGGTGACTGAATTCGGGAGGGAGCCATGGTGACCTATATAAGCGGACAGAGACCCTATATGTTCACAACATAATTTGTGAAATGCTTGAAAGAACTTACTGTTTGTAAGTAGAACTTGTATTGCACTGCTCCACTTGTTTAAAACTACCTTGAATCGTGTCCCTTTGCGCTGTCCTCTTTTACACAGATCGTTTGTCTTGAAGATGGACCCGCTCCGCGCTGGATGGATAAAGATAGAAGATGCCGTCTAGATGAAGACTTCTGCCATTCTGGAGGACCACTTCTACCCGGTTTGATGAAGACTTCTGCCCATCTGGAGGACCACTTCTGCCGGATTCATTGAGGACTTCTGCCCAGTTGGGTGAAGACTTCTCAAAGTATGGTGATCTTCAAGGGGTTAGTGTTAGTTTTTTTTTTTAAGGGGGGATTGGGTGGGTTTTAGAGTAGGGTTGGTTGTGTGTGTGGTGGGTTTTAATGTTGTTGGGGGTATTTGTACCTTTTTTTTTACAGGTAAAAGAGCTGATTACTTTGGGGCAATGCCCCGCAAAAGGCCCTTTTAAGGGCTATTTGTAATTTAGTGTAGGGTAGGGATTTTTTGTATTTTGGGGGGCTTTTTTATTTTGTTAGAGGATTAGAGTAGGTGTAATTAGTTTAAAAATCTTGTAATTATTTTATTATTTTCTGTAATTTAGTGGTTTTTTTTTTGTACTTTAGATAATTTTATTTAATTGTAATTAATTGTATTTAGTTTAGGTAATTAATTTAATTATAGAGTAGTGTTAGGAGTTAGTGTAACTTAGGTTATGTTTTATTTTACACGTAAATTTGTCTTTATTTTAACTAGGTAGTTATTAAATAGTTAATAACTATTTAATAAATATTGTACCTAGTTAAAATAAATACAAATTTGCCTGTAAAATAAAAATAAACTCTAATCTAGCTACAATGTAACTATTAGTTATATTGTAGCTAGCTTATGGTTTATTTTATAGGTAAGTATTTAGTTTTAAATAGGAATTATTTAGTTAATTGTAGTAATTTTATTTAGATTTATTTAAATTATATTTAAGTTAGGGGGGTGTTAGGGTTAGACTTAGATTTAGGGGTTAATAACTTTATTATAGTGGCGGCGACGTTGGGGGCTGCAGTTTAGGGGTTAATAAATGTAGGTAGGTTGCGGCAACATAGGGGGCGGCAGATTAGGGGTTAATAAATAAAATGTAGGTGTTGGTGATGTATAATGTAGGTGGCGGCAGTGTCCAGAGTGGCAGATTAGGGGTTAATAATATAATGCAGGTGTCGGCGATGTCGGGGGCAGCAGATTAGGGGTTAATTAGTGTAAGATTAGGGGTGTTTAGACTCGGGGTTCATGTTAGGGTGTTAGGTGTAGACATAAATTTTATTTCCCCATAGGAATCAATGAGGCTCCGTTATGAGCTTTACGCTGATTTTTTGCTGGTGTTAGTTTTTTTTTCAGCCGGCTCTCCCCCATTGATTCCTATGGGGAAATCGTGCACAAGCACGTTTTACCTGCTTACCGCTAACGTAAGCAGCGCTGTTATTGAGGTGAGATGTGGAGCAAAATTTTGCTCTTCGCTCACTTTTTTGTGGCTAATGCCGGGTTTGTAAAAACCCGTAATACCAGCGCTGTCTGTAAGAGCGGTGAGCATAAACTGCTCATTAGCACCGCACCCCTGTTAACGCTAAACTCGTAATCTAGATGTAAATTTATATATCAGTAACATCAATGTCAACACATATCACAATACCTGTATTTGTAATTAATTTCTGTAGTCAGTTATAACATCTCATGTTATTTTAAAAAAATTGTAAAACGTACGCATATATCATAAAACTCTGTTTTAAAACGTAATTTCCTTCCATATTAAAAAAAAAATTAAACATAATTTGATTCCATACTAGCCTGTAGTGACTTTGTAACATTTTTTTAATGTTTGCATTTTACTTATATACTGGTGCATATGAGTAGAACTACTGTTGTCTGACAGTGGAAATCAGGGGTGTTTGAGTCTTCTGAGCTTTATTATAATTTTTGTTTCACATGAGTAAATGTCTGGCGTTATCTACTGCTTAGATGTGTTTATTCTGTGCTTCAGTGTATACATTTCCTTATCACCTGAGGTATATCAGATATCAGTCCACTGTCATTCCCACTTACATAATCATATCAGAACTTAAATCATAACTCCAAACTCTTCATTCTTCCAATTAAAATGTTATTAAAATGCTTGTACTTTCCTTTGAAAAATATATAAGGGTTTTATTCAGCCCTGTGTTTTCCCTGCTATAGATCTATTACATTATTGTATGATTTTTGCTGTTAATTGAACAATGGCTGTGTTTTTTATGTATGTAAAGTAAAGCGTTAAATGCGAATATTCTACAGAAAGCTATGTAAGGTAAATTTTCACTCTAGTAGCTTTCTTTCTATCTTTCTATCTGTCTGTGTATATATCTGTCTTTCTGTCTGTCTGACTATATCTATCTATCTATCTATCTATCTATCTATCTATCTATCTGATCTATGTATCTGTCTGTCTGTCTTTCAATTTATCTATCTATCTGAATATATATCTATCATCCATTCATTTGTCTGTCTGTCTCTCTGTCTATCTATCTATCTATCTATCTATCTATCTGACTATATATCTATCTATCTATCTATAATCTATTTATTTGTCTGTCTGTCTCTCTGTCTGTCTCTCTGTCTATCTATCTTTCTAAGACACAAAAAGGGCACAATATAGTAAACAGAAACATTAGTGAATTCAGCTGACTTGTAAGTGCTCAAACTACACACTTATTTAAATTAAATGGACATTGAATTCCCCATAAATGTATTAGTCAATGAAGAAGAATACAAAATTGTGCTATACATTCATTATTAATTTTGAACTGGCATGGTTTCACACCTTAACGTTTCAGTACAGTTTAAAAAGATAACATAACTTCTTCTAATAGAAACCCATAATCATCTTCTTGTTTTCACGCTGAACTAGAAACGGTGCTTTTAAAATATATTACTGTAAATATTTTTTTTAAATGAATAATAAAAAAACTTATTAAAAGTGACGATAGTCCATTAAGCAAACATGCCCATTGTGCCTGCATACAAATCGAATTCAGACTCTTTAGCAGTGGTGAGGATGGAATCAGATTTCAATAGACTCCTTTCGAACTCACAATTGCGCAATCCCATTTTAAAGCCCATTTAGACTGTAATGTTAGTGACAATCAGAACAGTGTAATTGTGACTTAGAAACACACTTTAACATAAAGAGTTTGCTCCATGCCATTTCTAGATTTTAGGATACTGATGTCACTTTTCCTGCAGATCCCCTTAGCTGTACAGGATATCATGTACTCGATACATAAACATATGTAAATGTTTGTTCTGGCCACGGAAGACAGACTATACAGTGAATAGAGCATTAATGAATTGATACTATACATGCTATACCTGCTAATACATCTCCTGCGGTCATTTCAGTGTGTCTTGCACATGTGAAAGATAATAGAATATTTCCAAATAACCTTGTAAAGATGTGCAAAAGGCCATTTCAGGGATTTATCATGTGCCGCGAGGTGTTGAATCAGGAAAGGAAAAGCTGGTTTAAAAAGCTGGTTTAAAAAAGTATTGAAAAGTCTCTTGAAAATAATTTATGATTGCTGTGAAGTTTTTGGCTCCATCTTAAAAACAGGGTTCTTTTTTGTGATACGAAAACTTGATTGCGGGTGTAGGAATTAACTGAAGATATATTTTACCTGAATTGTGCTTAACCCCTTCACTACCAAGACTTTCAGAAAAGAAGCATTTTTGCTATCACTCCATTTAAACAGATATAGGGGTCGATTTATCATTGTGCAGGCGGACATGATCCACTGTAGCGAATCATGTCCGCCGCACATCAATATATGCTGTCGGCATTTATCATTGCACAAGCAGGGGGTGTCAATCATCCAGATCGTATCTGATCGGGATGATTCCTGTCCGCCGCCACCTGCTTCTTAACTAAAGTTTCAGGGAAACCTGAAACTACGGGGGTAGATTGCAGCATCCAGGGACAAAACTACAGGGGGTGTAGAGGTCGCAATTGCGACTGGGCCCTCAATGGTGGGGGCCCAGCTTTATTTTTTTTTTAAGAATAAAAAACATTGACCTGCCACTGCCTGCACTGATATCATGTGAGTGTGACATGATGCTTCACTAGTATCTCTGACTACAGGGGTTAGTCTTTCTGTTTTACCCATTGGTGTTTATGTGTGTGTGTATGTGTGTATGTATGTGACTGTGTGTGTATTTATGCATGTATGTGTGTGTCTGTATGTGTGTGTATGTATGTATGTATGTGACTATGTGTGTATTTATGCATGTATGTGTGTGTGTATGTTTGTGGAACCAGCAAATTACAGACCATGTTACTACAGCATGGGGGAAGGGGTAAACAGTGTCACTCTACAGGGAGTGCAGAATTATTAGGCAAATGAGTATTTTGACCACATCATCCTCTTTATGCATGTTGTCTTACTCCAAGCTGTATAGGCTCGAAAGCCTACTACCAATTAAGCATATTAGGTGATGTGCATCTCTGTAATGAGAAGGGGTGTGGTCTAATGACATCAACACCCTATATCAGGTGTGCATAATTATTAGGCAACTTCCTTTCCTTTGGCAAAATGAGTCAAGAGAAGGACTTGACAGGCTCAGAAAAGTAAAAAATAGTGAGATATCTTCCAGAGGGATGCAGCACTCTTAAAATTGCAAAGCTTCTGAAGCGTGATCATCGAACAATCAAGCGTTTCATTCAAAATAGTCAACAGGGTCGCAAGAAGCGTGTGGAAAAACCAAGGCGCAAAATAACTGCCCATGAACTGAGAAAAATCAAGCGTGCAGCTGCCAAGATGCCACTTGCCACCAGTTTGGCCATATTTCAGAGCTGCAACATCACTGGAGTGCCCAAAAGCACAAGGTGTGCAATACTCAGAGACATGGCCAAGGTAAGAAAGGCTGAAAGACGACCACCACTGAACAAGACACACAAGCTGAAACGTCAAGACTGGGCCAAGAAATATCTCAAGACTGATTTCTCTAAGGTTTTATGGACTGATGAAATGAGAGTGAGTCTTGATGGGCCAGATGGATGGGCCCGTGGCTGGATTGGTAAAGGGCAGAGAGCTCCAGTCCGACTCAGACGCCAGCAAGGTGCAGGTGGAGTACTGGTTTGGGCTGGTATCATCAAAGATGAGCTTGTGGGGCCTTTTCGGGTTGAGGATGGAGTCAAGCTCAACACCCAGTCCTACTGCCAGTTTCTGGAAGACACCTTCTTCAAGCAGTGGTACAGGAAGAAGTCTGCATCCTTCAAGAAAAACATGATTTTCATGCAGGACAATGCTCCATAACACGCGTCCAAGTACTCCACAGCGTGGCTGGCAAGAAAGGGTATAAAAGAAGAAAATCTAATGACATGGCCTCCTTGTTCACCTGATCTGAACCCCATTGAGAACCTGTGGTCCATCATCAAATGTGAGATTTATAAGGAGGGAAAACAGTACACCTCTCTGAACAGTGTCTGGGAGGCTGTGGTTGCTGCTGCACGCAATGTTGATGGTGAACAGATCAAAACACTGACAGAATCCATGGATGGCAGGCTTTTGAGTGTCCTTGCAAAGAAAGGTGGCTATATTGGTCACTGATTTGTTTTTGTTTTGTTTTTGAATGTCAGAAATGTATATTTGTGAATGTTGAGATGTTATATTGGTTTCACTGGTAAAAATAAATAATTGAAATGGGTATATATTTGGTTTTTGTTAAGTTGCCTAATAATTATGCACAGTAATAGTCACCTTCACACACAGATATCCCCCTAAAATAGCTATAACTAAAAACAAACTAAAAACTACTTCCAAAAATATTCAGCTTTGATATTAATGAGTTTTTTGGGTTCATTGAGAACATGGTTGTTGTTCAATAATAAAATGAATCCTCAAAAATACAACTTGCCTAATAATTCTGCACTCCCTGTACATTACCACTGTATACAGTGCGGGGGGGGGGGGGCTGGACCATGTCATAGACTACTGTGGTCACTTTATAAAGTACTGGGGTGGGTAGGGTCAGGCCAGCCATCTCACCGGCAGATTACAGACTGTGTCACTAACTCATTATATACACTACTGGTGGGTTATACAGTGTCACTATATACAGTAATAGGGGGTCAGACCATCTCACAGACTGTGGGCACAGGGTACCTCCTTTTGCAGACATGTAATCTGATTCACATTTTTTCTGTGTTAAATGTAAAAAAAAGAGATATGTATCAAATTCACTTTTTTTTGTGGGGGGGGGGGGCTTATTAGATTCTTGCACCTGGGCCCTGTGGTTTCTAGTCACGCCTCTGGCAGCATCAACTGCTTGATAAATCTACCCCATAGAGTCTTGTTGGGTTTTTTTTAAGTAGACAACCCAAGGTATTGATATATTCCCATTTTGGTTTATTTAATGCCACCATTTCACTGCCAAATGCGATCATATAAAAAAAAAAGTTGCTAACTTTTTCACAAACTTTGAGTTTCTCACTGAAAATATTTACATACTGCCTGTACAATCATGGAACAAATAATTCTAAAAGCTTCTCTGGGATCCCCTTTGTTCAGAAATAGCAGACATGCATGGCTTCGCCATTGCTTTTTGGTAATTAGAAGGCTGCTAATTGCAGCTGCGTACCACACTTATATTATTCCTGGCAGTGAAGGGGTTAATCATGTATATTGTAAGGTAAATTTTAGCTTTCTTGTAGAGATTACCCTCCCACCTGACACCTCCCACCCCCTGATCCCTACCTGACTCCTCCCAACCAGCTCTCCCTCACCCCCACTGGTCACCACGATCTTGGATACTGGCAGACAGTCTGCCAATATTAAGTTTTAATGCAATTTTTTTAAAATTTATTTGTTGTGTGCAGTATACATCCCCCCCTTACCCCCCAACCTCCCTGATCCCTCCCAAACAGCTCTCTAACCCTCTCCCCTCTAACTATGTCCGCCATTTTAGGCACTGGCAGCTGGCAGCCAGTACCTTTAAAATGTCTATTTTTTTTATTTTCTGTAGTGTAGTGGTCCCCCTACTGCCATCATTAGTTAGGGATCCCCAACCCCACTTTTTAGTAGCATAGCAATAGCACCATAGCCTCCAACACAACCTCACCCCATTACACTATTAACCCATCAAGTGCCATAAACCTCAACGCAATTTAACCCCACTACACTATTAACCCCTTAACATAAGCCACAATCGGAAGCAAAACAAATCACACAAAAAGCAACAAAAACCCCACAACAGCAAACCACAAAAAATATATTAATAAACCATTAACCAAAAGTACACAATAAACAAGCACAAAGTCAATAAATGTACAAAATTAACAAGCACAAAGTCAACAAAAGTACACAACAATAAACATTCACAAAGTCAACAAAAGTACACAACAATAAACATTCACAAAGTCAACAAAAGTATGCAACAATAAACATTCACAAAGTCAACAAAAGTACACAATTAAATAGCACAAAGTCAACAAAAGTTCACAACAATTAAAAAGCACAAAGTCAACAAAAGTACACAACAATTAAATAGCACAAAGTCAACAAAAGTACACAACAATTAAATAGCACAAAGTCAACAAAAGTACACAACAATTAAAAAGCACAAAGTCAACAAAAGTTCACAACAATTAAAAAGCACAAAGTCAACAAAAGTTCACAACAATTAAAAAACACAAAGTCAACAAAAGTTCACAACAATTAAATAGCACAAAGTCAACAAAAGTACACAACAATTAAAAAGCACAAAGTCAACAAAAGTACACAACAATTAAAAAGCACAAAGTCAACAAAAGTTCACAACAATTAAAAAGCACAAAGTCAACAAAACATTAAACAAAAACATAACATCAGTAAACATGAACAACAAATATTTATTATTCAATATCCAAGTCTTTTTTTCCATGGCGGCTCCTTTGGTCATCCTCGGTGGCAACGGCAGCTCCTCTAATTGTTGGAGACGGCCCATCCAGTCCTCAATGGCAATGCTCCTCCGGTCCTCGGCGGAGGCTCCATCTCGGTTACTGTCTAGCAGCACACACATTTTTTTCTTGTCAGTTTCCTCCTTTGAGGGGTGTCTGGGCATTTCTATTGGCTGATTTAAAAAAAATAAATCATCTGATAGAAGGATTTCATTTTTTATTTTTTTTAAAAAAATCAGCCTGAAGGAAAAAAAATATTCTTTTGGCTAATTGATTTTTTTAAAAGTCAACACCAGCAATCTTGATCCCTTTTGTTGATCCCTTTTGTCAAGTTGTTGACATTTTGATCATTAGGACCAGAGAGCCTATTACTATCTATTGTATAGTGTTTTGCACTGCACTTTTCTGTTAAAAGTATTTTTTTATTTACATAAATGACTTTATCTAAATCTATAAGTGACTCTTCAGGAACTCCAGATACTAATAGAAAACAGGGAAACTTTTGTTTATATGAATGTAGAATGGATTATTTGTGGCTAGCAAGGTGCTATATATATATACTGTGTGTGTAGAATGGTTTATGCCTATAGGAAGCTTAAAGGGACATTGAACCCAACATTTTTCTTTTTCTTATTTTTCATGATTCAAATAGAGCATGTGATTTTAAACAACTATCCATTTTACTTCTTTTATCCAATTTGCTTCATTTTCTTGCTATTCTTTTTTGAAGGAGCGGCTATGCACTACTAAACATAAAAAAGCCAGAATGGAGCTTGCCAAGACTTACCTGATGAAGCCAAAATCATTTTGGGGGAATGTGCTGTGGACAGCCGAAACAAAATTACAGCTTTTTGGTAAAGCCCGTTATTCTATAGTTTTCAGAAAAAGATATGAGGCTTTTAAAGAAAAGAATACAGTCCCTACAGTCAAACACGGTTAAGGTTCACTGATGTTTTGGGGTTGCTTTGCTGCTTCAGGCCCTGGATGTCTTGACTGTGTGCATGGTATTATGAAATTTGAAGACTACCAAAGAATTATGTGGTGCAATGGAGGGCCCAGTGTCAGAAAGTTGGGTCTTCATCAGAGGTCATGGGTCTTACAGCAGGACAATGACCCAAAACATACGTCAAAAAGCACCCAGAAATGGTTTAAGACAAAGCGCTGGACAGTACTGAACTAGCCAGCAATGAGTCTAGATCTCAATCCCATAGAGCACCCTTCCAATCTGAGAGACCTGGAGCAGTTGGCGAAAGAAGAATGGTCCAAAATTCCAGTAGAGAGGTGTAAGAACCTCATTGATGGTTACAGGAAGCGATTGATTTCAGTTTTTTTTTTTTCGAAGAGGTGTGCCAATAATTTTATCAAGTCCGTTTTTGGAGTTTTGCGTGGAATGTGTCAGATTTGGCTTTTTTTTTCTCTCCACTGTTTTGTGTCATACCAATACAAACAAAGAAATGAACATAAGAATGCCTAAACATTTGTAATTGCAACAATTTTCTGGGTGATGTTGTGCATTATCTGACAGAAATGCATGAGTGCCAATATTTTTGGCCATGACTATATATATATATATATATATATATATATATATACATATATATATTAAGTTACAGGATCACCGATATTCGAGCTCGCCTGTGAATCCAGAGCAGGGGCGGAGATACAGCACAGTGAAGAGTGGGTGGGGACACACCCCCTTGTTGCAGAGAGTGGATTGGCTGCTACTCCGCGCGGACCTGCTGAATACGCCCCAAACAGCAAATGCATAGAAGTATGTACACAGAGGAGTAGCGCTCAATCCACAAAGATCCCAAAATAGGAAAAAGGGATGTTGAAGCAAACAGAGTTGATATTCCAGGCAGATCTTAAGTAAAAAACAGTCACTTTATTAGTTAAAAAATACAAACATCAAAGTGTCATCCAGAAAGAGAGAGTACGTCAATCAGGTAGTTGAGCTGATCGCCATACATATGTGTATATATATATATATATATATATATATATATATAAATAAAAAGAAACAGAGTATTTATTTGTGCATTTTTTCACAGATATCCAAAGTCCAGTGAGTGCTTCACTCTGTTTCTTTATTACATACTCCTTAAGAGCACCTTGGCAGCTGTAGGACGGTGGTGAGAGTGCACATACCCTTCAAACTTTTTGCTTTTGGGGCAGGGGGCACGCAGACACTACAAGGGCATTGTGTCATGTGCTGGCAATCCCAAATGTATATAACCAAATTAGTTAGAAAAGAGCTCTACCAAATCTAAAGAGCTAAAGCGGATTACTGGCCGCACGAAAAACCACCCTCACAGTATAGTTGGAAATTACATCCTAAACAGGTATGCTGAACATATACATTTTAATAAAAACATAGCCAAAAAGATACATGCTAAGAAAGTGGCAATGAACAAATTACAAATTGCAAGTGTAGTGCACTACTGACGTCTGTTGGCTAGCATATGCAGGGATAGAACCGACTCATGAGAAAGTCCATCTTTAATACCGGGCACTTGAGTGTTAAAAACACGCTCCGGTTACAGATAAACAGAATACCGTCCTTGATATCTCAATGCTATGTATGTGATCCGGTACCGGATTTGAGACAATAATATGAGAGTCCAAGAAAGGTAATTCACTGTTGAAAACTTAATCCCATGTGCAAGTATACACCAAACTTCAAAACTTCAGGGTGCAAGACTTATTACTGCATGGCTTACCTTCGCTTTATTCACACACTCTACGGTATTACCTGACAGGATCTCATCCGTGGTGTGACTCACAGCGATGTATTCTGCCTATGCAGCTCTTCACTTGCTCAGATATTTGGACTTGATATTGCCAGATTCACAGCATATCCACCATGCTGGCGTCCTCCACACTGTGTCTTGTTCAAAACATTACGCGTTTCGCCCCTCCCCCTTTCCGGGCTGAACTCAGGGCTTCATCAGATGTGTCTGATTAGACACCACAACAGTGAAATTAAAAGTTTAATGCTGTATATCATTACGTATCATGTAATTTCCAAGAACTTGGAAATTGTAAATATGCTATATTGTATAGTTTAGTTGTATGTAAAATGTATGCAGTTATTTAATTGTAGCCATTGAAATTTACATGCATTATACATTCCCCTTTAAATTCCCTGAAGGGGTTGTAACTTTGTATCTGCACTAGTGTTTAAAAGTCTGTTGTGGTGTCTAATCAGACACATCTAAAGAAGCCCTGAGTTCAGCCCGGAAAGGGGGAGGGGCGAAACGCGTAATGTTTTGAACAAGACACAGTGTGGAGGACGCCAGCATGGTGGATATGCTGTGAATCTGGCAATATCAAGTCCGAATATCTGAGCAAGTGAAGAGCTGCATAGGCAGAATACATCGCTGTGAGTCACACCATGGATGAGATCCTGTCAGGTAATACCGTAGAGTGTGTGAAGAAAGCGAAGGTAAGCCATGCAGTAATAAGTCTTGCACTCTGAAGTTTTGAAGTTTGGTGTATACTTGCACATGGGATTAAGTTTTCAACAGTGAATTACCTTTCTTGGACTCTCATATTATTTGGTTATATATATATATATATATATATATCTATTTAAAAATACTTGGATAATATTTTCCTATGTGAAGAACATTGGAATGTGAAATATTTACAGTAAATACACAGTATAACAAATATAAATGTTGCATAAATATGATTTTACATGTTTTCATCTACCTAACTTCAAAGGGCTCTAATGCAATATGTCTATATATGTATACATATGTATTTATATATATATATATATATATATAGATATATATGTATATATGTCCGTAAATACATATATACACATATAAATACATAAATACATATCTACACAAATATATATATATATACACTGTATATATTTACTTACATATACATATTTAGACATGTATATGTATGTATCTCTATGTTAAAGCCCTTTGCATGCCTTTTTTTTCTAACGCCATATCTTTGAGCCCTTATAACTTTTTATTGCAAGTTTATTTTTAAATAAATTATATCAGAAAGTGTTATTATGAGATGTAACTGTACATTTAAATGTATTTTTTATGTGTTTTGTGCAACTTTTTAACTAGAGCTCTGAAGTCACGGTAATCATTCTAGCATAAACCAGGATTGCTCTCACACGTTTGCATTTACTTTTAACTTGTAATATGAACTTGTGCGCAAACGGCCGCAAAAAAACTATATCACTCACGGGCAAATGACAGCCCTTTGTGTTTACCTGATTGTTTGCAAAGATTATGATGAGGAATTCAAATTATATGTTACAAATTGTTATAAGGGCGTTTAAAATAAACAGTTATTTATTTGTATTCAGATATACTATAAATAGGAGAATTGTGTTTTATGCATTGCAATCAAATTTTCAATCTAATAGGCCCACAAAATTTGTAACTTGGAAGAACACAAATGAATAAAAAAAACTCAGCACAATAACAAACCAACATTGGCTGTTCTAAGAGGAAATTAATATAACTTTTTATTTTATAACGTAATTATGACTTTAAATATTGAAATATGTGAACAGTAATCTTCATTTTTTTAAATTCTCAACAGAAATTCCCCCTTTTTCAAACGAGGTTAGTGGTTTAGCCATGTTACACTACTGATAATGATTTCCTGTTCCATGTGTATCAAGAATTGTTAAGTAATTTACCCTGTTAAAATGTATTTTTTATTGAGCAGAAAAAATACACTCACAATAAAACAGTATCCATGAGCACACCAATTATAATGTCAGGAAGTGATCTAAATGCTTGCTGACAAGTGCAGTGAATATTTATGCTGAGCTAGGATATTTTAGTACTGATTTCTAATACTATTTAATGTTTGTTAATATTTTCAATGATCTTAAATAACCTATAAAATGATGCTTGTAACAATATACAACAAGCTAACAGCCGTTATAGGTGTTCAGAATTTTCAGTAGGTACATGTCTACATAGTAAAGGACAATATAATCCTTTAGAGCATGGATATTTAAACCTAACAACCATACAGCTCTATGTGTTTAACTCCAGCAAATGGGTTACACACATACATAAAGTACCGCTCAGTAGCCATAAGCACTCCTGGTCCACTGCAAATAGCCAATGACCCAATCAGTAGTGCTAGTCACATGGCTCAGCTGTGCAACTAGTGCTGCTGATTGGGTCAGCTTCAGTCTGGACTAGCAGTACTCAGTAGCTCATGAGCAGTACTTTAACTATTTGTTAACCCCTTTCAAAATGGCATTTAAAATGCATAAGTAATATTTTATTTAGGGTGGAGTAACATTTGGACATCAGAACAGTGCACTAAATACCTCATATAATTAACTTTTATGGAGGTGCATTGAAATCACTCAAGCACTAAGTTGATGGTACACTGAACTGCAGCTCAAGTAGTAGAGTTCTTTACTTTGTTATATACTATAGTATTTCACTAAAAGTATAAAATAACTGTTAACATGTAAATAAAATCCGGCACGTAACCATAATATCTCCATATACCGTGCAAACTCACAGAGTGAGGCTTCTGAGAGCTAAAGTATGTACCTCACAAAATCACCAATCATCTGTTGACCCAATCACAACAGGGTTCCAAACTGCCCATGGAAGAACTGTGCATCAGGTACTTCATGAAATGGTTTCCATGGTCGAACAACTTTACACAAGCCTCACATCAACATGCACAATGCCAAGCATCGGCTGAATGAGTCATAATTCACTATATTACAGTCTTATGAAAGAATCTGGGTGTGCACAAAGTGAAGTCCATAAACACGAATGGATAGATTACAAGTGAAGCGCTATCACACGGCCATAAACGTGCAAATTTGCCCGTTTACGGGTGCACAATAAATAACCAGCCATTACAGGTGGCTGGTTAATGCTGCCACAAGCTCGTGTTAGCAATTAGTGCTCTGAATGTTAACCAGAAATCAGATCCCTGGTTAATTTTAAAAATGTCCCCCAATTGCTCCCAATAAACTGTATGGTTCCTGTAATAAAAATAAATATGAGCATCTTTAATTTTTTTAAAAAATGACTGCACAAAGCAGTTTTTAGGGGTTAAAGTTAGGGGATGTGAGGTGTTAGAATAAAAATCGGCCTTTACATTGCGGTCTATGGATACTGTGTGTTCCCTGTAAATATTATATATATGTGTATAAATAAATATATATATATATATATATATATATAAACAATTAAGGGGAATAGGGATAGTGCTAAAAAGCATAGAGAAAATTATAAATAATAAGTATGTGTGGCTTTCACCTGAGAGTATAGAAAAAATTCATATGTATTGTCTGTGTAGTCAATAATCATCTAATGTCCCCAAAATGAATGTTAAAGCTTATATTGCTTATTAAATTGTGAAGCTAAATTAATAATGTGTATTAAAAATAAAGTAAATGCTAATTAAATAGGTAGAAAATATAATTTATACAATGTAAATGGATACAATATAAATATAGATGCCGGCATCAAGTACAAAAAACAGTGTTGCACAAAGTAACGTATTCACGTTACTTATAAAAACAATAAGTTAAAACATCAATTAGTTATATTAAAATAAGTTATGGACTTATTCAAAAAAATTCATTGATAAATACTGGTAAGAGCATATGTCCGTATCTGTGCGTAATAGCAGGAGTAGCAAATAGTTCAGTGATCTCCTCTGTAACAGTGATTTTAATGTTACCGTAAATCCGTATGCAATAACTTCAGCGGTCGGATATCTCTCACCGGACTGTGTAAACAGCTGGGAAGTGACAATGATTCTTAACCGGAGTACGTGTCTTCCGGTATTTGAAGGTGTTTGAAGGTAGATGCTGGGACAGAGGTGTTTGTTGGCAGCCTCGACAGTTATTGTGGCTGAACCTCCAGGTCCTACTACCTGTTCCAATTCAGTAGATCAAGTTTTGAACCACAAGTGTGAACGTTTGTCAGTCCAAATAAACAATGGATTTTTCTGTGTTTCTGACAGAGTTAGAATGATAGATCATGGGTTCGGAATTATGCATGTAGAGACCACTCTTTGTGAAATCTAAGTGGCTCAATGTACCTCACCTACTATCACAGTGTGTCAAAAATTGATTAGGGTATAAATGAGCAGGTCTACGCGTTTCAGCCCCTTAGGCCTTTATCAAGATGCTCATTTCAGTTGTATGAGAGTTTAAATGTCGTGTGACTTGTCCTCATTGGTTGAAAAATTACTCCCAGTGGGTGTGTTTCAACAGGGAGTGCATTACCATAAACGTATAAAGAATTGTTATACATACAAAATACATCAAAAAATGAAATGCTAGTCAAACATTGAAACATACTTAAGTATCAAAAAGTGAAGTGACTGCATATGTAACTATAAAATTGTCATACAAATGGTTGATTACTAACACAAGGATATATATAATTTCGTAATGGAAATACTAAGAGGTCCTGTATTAAATGCTGGTCAGACATTGAAACATACCTATGTATCTGAAAGTGAAGTGACTACATAAGTAACTGTAAGATTGTCATACAAATGGTTGATTACTAACGCAAGGATATATATAATTTCGTAATGGAAATACTAAGAGGTCCTGTATTAAATGCTGGTCAGACATTGAAACATACCTATGTATCTGAAAGTGAAGTGACTACATAAGTAACTGTAAGGTTGTCATACAAATAGTTGATTACTAGTGCAAAGATGTGTATCATTTCGTAAATATATATATACTGAGTGGAGCACAAATATTTCGCTCACTTAAGCGATATTTTGCACTCCACTCGTGATCTGTCCCATAGTTTGACATGTTTTGTGTAGAGGAACTTGAGTGGCTTTTCACAGATCCTATGCACTTATATATTAATATGTAAATGCATATATACACATATCGATATATAAATACATATGTATTTAGACATGTATAGGTATGTATCTCTTTGTTAAATCCCTTTGCAGACCCCCTTTTTTTTCTAACACCTGAGACCTCATATCTTTGAGCCCTTGTAACTTTTTATTGCGATTTTTTTAAAAATATTTTTTATTAGTATTTTTATGAGTGTAACTGTACTTTTAAATGTAGTTTTGATGTGTTTTGTGCCACTTTTCAGTTGAGCGTAAAAGTTAACCAGAGCTCTGAAGTCACGCTAACTTGACGCACATTAAATTATATTGTGCTCAAACAAACACGTTTAATTTCAACTTGTAATACGCACACTACTTCCAGCACATGCAAAGAGTCGCAATAAATCACTTATCGCGTGCAACAGTTAGCTCGCCACAGGTATTATAGCCCGTAGTGTGTAACTAGTGAGAAACACCCCCCACCAATTTTTGTTTGATTCTACGGAGAGTATTTACTAATAAATAAATTCACTATATAATCTCCCATGCTTTAGTTAATCTGTTCATTTGACATTATACGGAATATTAACTGGTTGGAAATATTCTTGATATCGTTTGTGGTGCATAAGCTGCATAGTTTCAGTTTACACATTAATTCATAAGGTTTGTTTTTTAGTTTAGTTTTCTTTAGTGTATAATTAAAGGGACATTCCAGCAAAACTGTAATCCACTTGGATTTATTTCAATTTTGAATAGAAGCATTTTTGTAAAAATGCTTCTAATAAAAGCTATAGCTGTTTCAAAAGTGTATTTAAGTATGCACCGTGCACCAGCATTTTAAACACAGCACTTGCTCAGAAAGTCTAAGGTGCGTGTACTATCTGGTAATGACTCAATTTGTTAATTGCTAACATGATAAAAGCCCCACTGGTGCTCTGAGCAGCTACAGTATTTACAATGCTGGTGCACTGAGAATATCTAGCAATCCTTCACATGCACGTGCAGAGAAAAATGTTAACACTAAAACACTAATGAACGGACTTGCTGTATCTGGGCCACCAGGTTGTACTTGCCCCATGAGCAAATAGTTGCCAGCCCTCCTCTGAGTTTGAAGGGACATTCCAGACAAAATTGGAAACCACATGGGAACATTTTAGTATTGAATAGAAGCATTTTTGTCATATACATATATTAGCAAAAGTGCTTCTAATAAAAGCTATAGCTGTTTTAAAAGTGTATTTAAGTATGCACCTTGCACCAACATTTTAAACACAGCTCTTTCTCTGAAAGCCTAAGGTGATTTTACCATCTGGTAATGACTCAATTTCTTAATTGCTGACATGCTTCACATGCACGTGCAGAGAAAAATTCTAACACTAAAACAGTGATAACTTTTACTAGAAGCATTTTTGCCAATGCATGTATATAAGGGGCGCGATCCGATATAGATCGCAGTTTGCAGCGCAAGCGAGGGAACCCACGTCGCCCGCAGTTTCAGCTCGCAACTCGAGCCATCCAATATGCGGCGCCGTCACTTGCTAAAGTGGCGCAAGTCTCACAAACCAGCGATGTCCAGAAATCTGCGTAAGTACAGATTTTTGGAATCGCCAGTGACTTGCGCCACGTTAGAAACTGCCGGCGCCTATAAAACCTGACTAAAGTCTAAATCACCCGCACTGTCTAACACGCCTCCTAAACATAGCCCGACACGTCTAACACGCCTCCCTAACATAGCCCGACACGTCTAACCCTCTATCCGCTATCCCCCCTCACTATCCTAACAATAAAAAAGCTATTAACCCCTAAACCGCCGCTCCCGTACCCCGCCGCAACCTAATAAAGTTATTAACCCCTAAACCGTCGCTCCCGTACCCCGCCGCCAGCTATATTATATCTATAACCCCCTAAAGTGAGCCCCTAACACCGCCGCCATCTATATTAAAATTATTAACCCCTAATGTAAGCCCCTAACACCGCCGCCATCTCTATTAAAATGATTAACCCCTAATTTAATCTACCTACCCCGCCGCCAGCTATATTATCTATGTTAACCCTAAGTATATTATAGTTAATATAGTTATTACATTATATATATTAACTATATTAACCCTAATTATATTAGGGTTAATATAGTTAATATAGTTACTATAGTATTTATATTAACTATATTAACTCTATCTAACCCTAACACCCCTAACTAAATTTATATTAAATTAATCTAATTCATTTATAAACTAAAATATTCCTATTTAAATCTAAATACTTACCTATAAAATAAACCCTAAGATAGCTACAATATAATTAATAATTACATTGTAGCTATGTTAGGGTTAATATTTATTTTACAGGTAAATTGTTAATTATTTTAACTAGGTATAATAGCTATTAAATAGTTATTAACTATTTAATATCTACCTAGTTAAAATAATTACCCAATTACCTGTAAAATAAATCCTAACCTAAGTTACAAATACACCTACACTATCAATAAATTAAATAAACTACAAACATCTATCTAAAAATACAATTAAATTAACTAAACTAAATTACAAAAACAAACAAACACTAAATTACAAAAAATAAAAAAAAGATTACAAGATTTTTAAGCTAATTACACCTATTCTAAGCCCCCTAATAAAATAATAAACCCCCAAAATAAAAAAAATTCCCTGCCCTATTCTAAATTAAAAAAAGTTCAAAGCTCTTTACCTTACCAGCCCTTAAAAGGGCCTTTTGTGGGGCATGCCCCAAAGAATTCAGCTCTTTTGCATACAAATACAATACCCCCCCCCATTACAACCCACCACCCACATACCCCTATTCTAAAACCACCCAAACCCCCCTTAAAAAAGCCTAACACTACCCCCCTGAAGATCTCCCTACCTTGTCTTCACCACACCGGGCCGAACTCCTGATCCGATCCGGGCGATGTCTTCCTCCAAGCGGCAAAGAAGAATTCTTCCTCCGGCGATGTCTTGCTCCAAGCGGCAAAGAAGAATTCTTCCTCCGGCGATGTCTTCCTCCAAGCGGCAAAGAAGAATTCTTCCTCCGGCGACGTCTTCCTCCAAGCGGCAGCAAAGTCTTCATTCTTCCGGCGGCATCTTCAATCTTCTTTCTTCGCTCCGCCGCTGCGGAGCATCCATCCCGGATGGAAATATCTGATTGGCTGATTGAATCAGCCAATCAGATTCAAGTTCAATCCGATTGGCTGATCCAATCAGCCAATCAGATTGAGCTCGCATTCTATTGGCTGATCGGAACAGCCAATAGAATGCGAGCTCAATCTGATTGGCTGATTGGATCAGCCAATCGAATTGAACTTGAATCTGATTGGCTGATTGAATCAGCCAATCAGATATTTCTAACTTAATTCCGATTGGCTGATAGAATCCTATCAGCCAATCGGAATTCGGCGGACGCCATCTTGGATGACGTCATTTAAAGGTACCTCATTCGTCGTTCAGTCGTCGGCCGGGATGGATGCTCCGCGGCGGCGGAGCGAAGAAAGAAGATTGAAGATGCCGCCGGAAGAATGAAGACTTTGCTGCCGCTTGGAGGAAGACATCGCCGGAGGAAGAATTCTTCTTTGCCGCTTGGAGGAAGACATCGCCGGAGGAAGAATTCTTCTTTGCCGCTTGGAGGAAGACATCGCCGGAGGAAAAATTCTTCTTTGCCGCTTGGAGGAAGACATCGCCCGGATCGGATCAGGAGTTCGGCCCGGTGTGGTGAAGACAAGGTAGGGAGATCTTCAGGGGGGTAGTGTTAGGCTTTTTTAAGGGGGGTTTGGGTGGTTTTAGAATAGGGGTATGTGGGTGGTGGGTTGTAATGGGGGGGGTATTGTATTTGTATGCAAAAGAGCTGAATTCTTTGGGGCATGCCCCACAAAAGGCCCTTTTAAGGGCTGGTAAGGTAAAGAGCTTTGAACTTTTTTTAATTTAGAATAGGGCAGGGAATTTTTTTTATTTTGGGGGTTTATTATTTTATTAGGGGGCTTAGAATAGGTGTAATTAGCTTAAAAATCTTGTAATCTTTTTTTTATTTTTTGTAATTTAGTGTTTTTTTTTTTTGTAATTTAGTTTAGTTAATTTAATTGTATTTTTAGATAGATGTTTGTACTTTATTTAATTTATTGATAGTGTAGGTGTATTTGTAACTTAGGTTAGGATTTATTTTACAGGTAATTGGGTAATTATTTTAACTAGGTAGATATTAAATAGTTAATAACTATTTAATAGCTATTATACCTAGTTAAAATAATTAACAATTTACCTGTAAAATAAATATTAACCCTAACATAGCTACAATGTAATTATTAATTATATTGTAGCTATCTTAGGGTTTATTTTATAGGTAAGTATTTAGATTTAAATAGGAATATTTTAGTTTATAAATGAATTAGATTAATTTAATATAAATTTAGTTAGGGGTGTTAGGGTTAGATAGAGTTAATATAGTTAATATAAATACTATAGTAACTATATTAACTATATTAACCCTAATATAATTAGGGTTAATATAGTTAATATATATATAATGTAATACCTATATTAACTATAATATACTTAGGGTTAATATAGATAATATAGCTGGCGGTGGGGTAGGTAGATTAAATTAGGGGTTAATCATTTTAATAGAGATGGCCGCGGTGTAAGGGGTCAGATTAGGGGATAGATAAGGTAGATGACAGCGGTGTAAGGGGTTCTAATTAGGGGATAGATAAGGTAGATGGCGGCGGTTTTAGGGGCTCACAGTAGGGGGTTAGTTTATGTAGATTGCGGCGGGGTCCGGGAACGGCGGTTTAGGGGTTGACAGGTAGATAGACATTGCGCATGCGTTAGGTGTTAAGTTTATTTTAGAAGATCGCGGTTGACAGGGAGATAGACATTGCGCATGCGTTAGGTGTTAGGTTTATTTTAGCAGCCAGTTTAGGGAGTTACGGGGCTCCAATAGTCAACGTAAGGCTTCTTACGGCTGCTTTTTGTGGCGAGGTGAAAATGGAGTAAGTTTTCTCCATTTTCGCCACGTAAGTCCTTACGCTGCATATTGGATACCAAACTGCGCTGGTTTGGTATACCTGCCTATAGCCCAAAAAACTACGGGCGACGGCAGAAATATACGCGCGTAACTTCTAGGTTACGCCGTATATGTGATACCAAACCAGCGTAAATATTGGCGTCGCCGGCTTTTGCGGGCGACGATTTTTATCGGATGGACCCCAAGATGTTTCTATTCAAAGATGTAATTAATCTATGTTCAATTAAATTTTGAATAAAAAGGAATAATACAGCGCTAAAATCTAAAGGTTTATCTAAGTTACTCCCTTGCCACCTCCCCTAGATGGCAAAAAATGAAACTAAACAAAAACCACAAATGAGAGGGCTTCAATTTAATTTTGACCAGAATGTCCCTTTAATTACAACAAGAATTGCGCACTACCACCTCAATACGTAGGCAATTAGACTGTTAGAAACTCAAGCTTCATGTTTTTGCTCAATGGTGATTTCGCTGTTTTTATTCCATGTGCTTCTGTGATACTCATTGATACCAGCCAAACCTTATTTTTGTTAAACTCATCTAGTCTGTAAGTTATCCCAGGAATGTGAAAGTAATGAAACTCAGGTATGAAACATTTTGCAGGGGAGAGTGAAAATAACAGGTAGCACCTGGCTCTGATAAAAACATTTTTTAAATCAAATATAGGTCAAATTGCAAATTGTATTCAGCATAATGTAACTTTCCTTTGTTATTAGTTTTGCTCGTCTTTACCTGCCAGTCTTTAAATGCATTGCATATTTTGAAATAAACTCACCAACATACATTTGGTAAGATAGAAGACTTGCAGGGGTAATGTGCTTAGAGAATACAATGAAACCTGTATGAAATACACTCTAAAAAAGCACAAATTGCTTTTATTTTTCCTTAAAATTTAATAATTGTAAAATAATCATTAAAGTTTTAATAAATCAGATTAAAAGTAAAGGATTTATGTGGTATTGGGAAACTATGTTCTTTTTCATTATAGATAAAATAGTTATTTGTAGGTGTTTAATCACATCTTTTAACATTTTTTCAAGAAGCAGCAATTTGGGGGTATTTAATTTGTTTTGGGGGGAAGCAGCAACATGTATCTTCCCCTTTGCAGCCCAAAATTCTAGGACCGGCCCTCTCTCTATACCTCTCTCCCTTCCCAGTTAATTTGGCATATAAGGCACAACAAATGGTATATAAATAGTAATAATTTGTGCAACAGTAACATCCCAAGGACACTCAGAACCGCAGTCCTTAACAGACCAGCAACTCTCCTTGTACTTTTTACAAGCTGGCTGGGATTCTAGATTTTCATTAAAATTATTAAGATCTTAAACACATTTATTTTTGGCACTGTCAAACTTAAAGGGACAGTCAAGTCCAAAAAAACTTTCATGTTTCAAACAGGGCATGTAATTTTAAATAACTTTCCAATTTACTTTTATCACCAATTTTGCTTTGTTCTCTTGGTATTCTTAGTTGAAAGCTAAACCTAGGAGGTTCATATACTAATTTCTTAGACCTTGAAGGCCGCTTCTAATCTAAATGCATTTTGATAGTTTTTCACAACTAGAGGGCATTAGTTCACGTGTTTCATATAGATAACATTGAGCTCATGCATGTGAATTTACCATGGAGACAGCTCTGATTGGCTAAAATGCAAGTCTGTCAAAAGAACTGAAATAAGGGGGCAGGCTGCTGAGGCTTAGATACAAGGTAATTACAGAGGTAAAACATGTATAATTATAACTGTGTTGGTTATGCAAAACCGGGGAATTAGTAATTAAGGGATTATCTATCTTTTAAAACAACATATTTTCTGGTGTTGACTGTCCCTTTAAGACATTATTATGAGTATGTTAACAGAGCAAGCTATATACAGGGAGTGCAGAATTATTAGGCAAGTTGTATTTTTGAGGATTAATTTTATTATTGAACAACAACCATGTTCTCAATGAACCCAAAAAACTCATTAATATCAAAGCTGAATAGTTTTGGAAGTAGTTTTTAGTTTGTTTTTAGTTATAGCTATTTTAGGGGGATATCTGTGTGTGCAGGTGACTATTACTGTGCATAATTATTAGGCAACTTAACAAAAAACAAATATATACCCATTTCAATTATTTATTTTTACCAGTAAAACCAATATAACATCTCAACATTCACAAATATACATTTCTGACATTCAAAAACAAAACAAAAACAAATCAGTGACCAATATAGCCACCTTTCTTTGCAAGGACACTCAAAAGCCTGCCATCCATGGATTCTGTCAGTGTTTTGATCTGTTCACCATCAACATTGCGTGCAGCAGCAACCACAGCCTCCCAGACACTGTTCAGAGAGGTGTACTGTTTTCCCTCCTTGTAAATCTCACATTTGATGATGGACCACAGGTTCTCAATGGGGTTCAGATCAGGTGAACAAGGAGGCCATGTGATTAGATTTTCTTCTTTTATACCCTTTCTTGCCAGCCACGCTGTGGAGTACTTGGACGCGTGTGATGGAGCATTGTCCTGCATGAAAATCATGTTTTTCTTGAAGGATGCAGACTTCTTCCTGTACCACTGCTTGAAGAAGGTGTTTTCCAGAAACTGGCAGTAGGACTGGGAGTTGAGCTTGACTCCATCCTCAACCTGAAAAGGCCCCACAAGCTCATCTTTGATGATACCAGCCCAAACCAGTACTCCACCTCCACCTTGCTGGCGTCTGAGTCGGACTGGAGCTCTCTGCCCTTTACCAATCCAGCCACGGGCCCATCCATCTGGCCCATCAAGACTCACTCTCATTTCATCAGTCCATAAAACCTTAGAAAAATCAGTCTTGAGATATTTCTTGGCCCAGTCTTGACGTTTCAGCTTGTGTGTCTTGTTCAGTGGTGGTCGTCTTTCAGCCTTTCTTACCTTGGCCATGTCTCTGAGTATTGCACACCTTGTGCTTTTGGGCACTCCAGTGATGTTGCAGCTCTGAAATATGGACAAACTGGTGGCAAGTGGCATCTTGGCAGCTGCACGCTTGACTTTTCTCAGTTCATGGGCAGTTATTTTGCGCCTTGGTTTTTCCACACGCTTCTTGCGACCCTGTTGACTATTTTGAATGAAACGCTTGATTGTTCGATGATCACGCTTCAGAAGCTTTGCAATTTTACGAGTGCTGCATCCCTCTGCAAGATATCTCACTATTTTTGACTTTTCTGAGCCTGTCAAGTCCTTCTTTTGACCCATTTTGCCAAAGGAAATGAAGTTGCCTAATAATTATGCACACCTGATATAGGGTGTTGATGTCATTAGACCACACCCCTTCTCATTACAGAGATGCACATCACCTAATATGCTTAATTGGTAGTAGGCTTTCGAGCCTATACAGCTTGGAGTAAGACAACATGCATAAAGAGGATGATGTGGTCAAAATACTCATTTGCCTAATAATTCTGCACTCCCTGTATATATAGATTATAAGCTGTATCCATTACAACCTCCATGTGATACTCCCACTCAATAATATGATAGTGGACCATTAATTTTAAATTAGTACAATTAGAAAATGTAACAAATGTTTGTGAATCAAATATGTCCTCACAAATGAATCAATTAAATAGTTTAAAGGGACACTGAACCCAATTTTTTTATTTCATGATTCAGATAGAGCATGCAATTTTAAGCAACTTTCTAATTTACTCCTATTATACATTTTTCTTCGTTCTCTTGCTATCTTTATTTGAAAAGCAAGAATGTACGTTTAGAAGCCGGCCTATGTTTGGTTCACAACCTGGGTTGTCCTTGCTGATTGGTCAGCACCAATAAACAAGTGCTATCCATGGTACTGAACCAAAAATGTGCTTTTTCCTTAGCTTAGATGCCTTCTTTTTCAAATAAAGATAGCAAGAGATCAAAGAAAAATTGATAATAGGAGTAAATTAGAAAGTTGCTTACAATTACATGCTTTGTCTGAATCATTAAAGAAAAAATTTGGGTTTAGTGTCCCTTTAAGGATGCAGATGATGTGCTAACTTACAAAGTTTGTGCTGATTTCAGCAAAATTATATAGTGCTTAGAATAGTATCTTACATTATATAAGTTAGCACTAAGCAGGTATTTTAAGAATAGAAATCAAACTGATTAATAGAGTACATTCAAATGTCTGTTAAAATAACAACCTAATAAGAAACATGAAGGTTTAATTTGTACTTTTATGCCACTTTAAATGCTTTTAAAACATTTATGTGGAAATCTTTTGCAACCCCATGCTTAATTTTTAATCCATATATAAAACATGGCTTTCCATGAAAGCATAGCAACAGCTGTTATTCTGCTTTATAAGTAAGGAATGATATATATATATATATATATATGTATATACTGTATATATATATATATATATATATATATATATATATATCCCCGTATGAATAGACACATTAATATGATGAAAGATTACTATTACCATAGTGATTGATCTCTTTGGAGGTACATTAGTCATCTATCACTTACAAAAAATGAAAATGCTCTGCTTCTTGCAACCTACGTAAAAACCCACATTGGTTTTGAAATTGAAAACATTTAAAGTAGATGAACTAAGTCAGTGGAATATCTTGTGGTACCAGTCGGGCAAATTAATAGTTAAAATATTTGCCTCCAATATCATCAATAAAACCTAGTAAATTTCTTGTTATAAATTATTATTTAAAATGTGTATTAGCACTATTAAAGGGATAGGAAAGTCAAAATTAAACTTGCATGTAATTTTAAGACACTTTTAAATTCACTATTTTAAAATGTACTTTGTTCTCTTACAGCTAGATTATGAGTTGTGCGTTAGGGTAAAAAAGCAGCCTTAACAGGTCCTAACGCTGCTCTTTTACACCCGCTAGTATTATGAGTCTTGCAGGTTTAGGGTCACTGCACACTTTTTTGGCCTTACCGCAAAACGACTTACGTAAACTTTGTAAAGTCTTTTTTCTATGGGACTTCCATAGCGCCGGTATTACAAGTCTGTCCTGGGAGGCCAAAAAGTGAGTGGTACACCCTACTCTGTCAAGAGTCCTAACGCATTTAAAAGTCAGTAGTTAAGAGTTTTATGGTACAACGCTGTAACATAAAACTCATAACTAAAGTGCTAAAAAGTACACTAACACCCATAAACTACCTATTAACCCCTAAACCGAGGCCCTCCCGCCACGCAAACACTAAAATAAAAATTTTAACCCCTAATCTGCCGCTCCGGACACCACCGCCACCTACATTATATTTATGAACCGCTAATCTGCTGCCCCCAACATCGCCGACACCTACATTATATTTATTAACCCCTAATCTGCCGCCCCCAATGTCGCCGCCACTATAATAAACATATTAACCCCTAAACCACCGCACTCCAGCCTCGCAAACATTAGTTAAATATTTATTAACCCCTAATCTGCCGCCCCCAACGTCGCAGCCACTATACTAAATGTATTAATCCCTAAACGTAAGTCTAACCCTAACACCCCATAATTGAAATATAATTTAAATAAATCTAACTAAAAAATCCTATCATTACCTAAATAATTCCTATTTAAAATTAAATACTTACCTATAAAATAATAGTTACATTGTAGCTATCTTAGGGTTTATTTTTATTTTACAGGCAAGTTTGTATTTATTTTAACTAGGTAGAATACTTATTAAATAGTTATTAACTATTTAATAACTACCTAGCTAAAATAAATAAAGCCAGGGGGGTTGTTTGTATTTTTTTTTTTTTTACAGGTAAAAGAGCTGATTACTTTGGGGCAAGACCTTTTTAAGGGCTATTGATAGTTTAGTTTAGGCTAGGTTTTTTTTATTTTGGGGGGACTTTTTTATTTTGATATGGCTATTAGATTAGGTGTAATTAGTTTAAATATCTTGTAATTTGTTTATTATTTCTCCAACATAGGTGTGTCCGGTCCACGGCGTCATCCTTACTTGTGGGATATTCTCTTCCCCAACAGGAAATGGCAAAGAGCCCAGCAAAGCTGGTCACATGATCCCTCCTAGGCTCCGCCTACCCCAGTCATTCTCTTTGCCGTTGTACAGGCAACATCTCCACGGAGATGGCTTAGAGTTTTTTAGTGTTTAACTGTAGTTTTTCATTATTCAATCAAGAGTTTGTTATTTTCAAATAGTGCTGGTACGTACTATTTACTCAGAAACAGAAAAGAGATGAAGAATTCTGTTTGTATGAGGAAAATGATTTTAGCAACCGTAACTAAAATCCATGGCTGTTCCACACAGGACTGTTGAGAGCAATTAACTTCAGTTGGGGGAACAGTTTGCAGTCTCTTGCTGCTTGAGGTATGACACATTCTAACAAGACGATGTAATGCTGGAAGCTGTCATTTTCCCTATGGGATCCGGTAAGCCATGTTTATTACGATTGTAAATAAGGGCTTCACAAGGGCTTATTTAAACTGTAGACTTTTTTTGGGCTAAATCGATTGATATTAACACTTATTTAGCCTTGAGGAATCATTTATTCTGGGTATTTTGATTTAATAATATCGGCAGGCACTGTTTTAGACACCTTATTCTTTAGGGGCTTTCCCAAAGCATAGGCAGAGTCTCATTTTCGCGCCGGTGTTGCGCACTTGTTTTTGAGAGGCATGGCATGCAGTCGCATGTGAGAGGAGCTCTGATACTTATAAAAGACTTCTGAAGGCGTCATTTGGTATCGTATTCCCCTTTGGGTTTGGTTGGGTCTCAGCAAAGCAGATACCAGGGACTGTAAAGGGGTTTAAAGCTTAAAACGGCTCCGGTTCCGTTATTTTAAGGGTTAAAGCTTCCAAAATTGGTGTGCAATATTTTCAAGGCTTTAAGACGCTGTGGTGAAAATTTGGTGAATTTTGAACAATTCCTTCATGTTTTTTCGCAATTGCAGTAATAAAGTGTGTTCAGTTTAAAATTTAAAGTGACAGTAACGGTTTTATTTTAAAACGTTTTTTGTACTTTCTGATCAAGTTTATGCCTGTTTAACATGTCTGAACTACCAGATAGACTGTGTTCTGAATGTGGGGAAGCCAGAATTCCTATTCATTTAAATAAATGTGATTTATGTGATAATGACAATGATGCCCAAGATGATTCCTCAAGTGAGGGGAGTAAGCATGGTACTGCATCATTCCCTCCTTCGTCTACACGAGTCTTGCCCACTCAGGAGGCCCCTAGTACATCTAGCGCGCCAATTCTCCTTACTATGCAACAATTAACGGCTGTAATGGATAATTCTGTCAAAAACATTTTAGCCAAAATGAACCCTTGTCAGCGTAAGCGTGGCTGCTCTGTTTTAGTTACTGAAGAGCATGACGACGCTGATATTAATATCTCTGAAGGGCCCCTAACCCAATCTGAGGGGGCCAGGGAGGTTTTGTCTGAGGGAGAAATTACTGATTTAGGGAACATTTCTCAGCAGGCTGAATCTGATGTGATTACATTTAAATTTAAATTGGAACATCTCCGCATTTTGCTTAAGGAGGTATTATCCACTCTGGATGATTGTGAAAATTTAGTCATCCCAGAGAAACTATGTAAAATGGACAAGTTCCTAGAGGTGCCGGGGCTCCCAGAAGCTTTTCCTATACCCAAGCGGGTGGCGGACATTGTTAATAAAGAATGGGAAAGGCCCGGTATTCCTTTCGTCCCTCCCCCCATATTTAAAAAATTGTTTCCTATGGTCGACCCCAGAAAGGACTTATGGCAGTCAGTCCCCAAGGTCGAGGGAGCGGTTTCTACTTTAAACAAACGCACCACTATTCCCATAGAGGATAGTTGTGCTTTCAAAGATCCTATGGATAAAAAATTAGAAGGTTTGCTTAAAAAGATGTTTGTTCAGCAGGGTTACCTTCTACAACCCATTTCATGCATTGTCCCTGTCACTACAGCCGCATATTTCTGGTTTGATGAACTGCTTAAGGTGCTCGATAGTGACTCTCCTCCTTATGAGGAGATTATGGACAGAATCAATGGCTAATTCTTTCACTCTAGACGCCTCTTTGCAATTGGCTAAGTTAGCGGCTAAGAACTCTGGGTTTGCTATTGTGGCGCGCAGAGCGCTTTGGTTGAAATCTTGGTCGGCTGATGCGTCTTCCAAGAACAAGCTACTAAACATTCCTTTCAAGGGGAAAATGCTGTTTGGTCCTGACTTGAAAGAGATTATCTCTGATATCACTGGGGGTAAGGGCCACGCCCTTCCTCAGGATCGGCCCTTCAAGGCAAAAAATAGACCTAATTTTCGTCCCTTTCGTAAAAACGGACCAGCCCAAGGTGTTACGTCCTCTAAGCAAGAGGGTAATACTTCTCAGGCCAAGCCAGCTTGGAGACCAATGCAAGGCTGGAACAAGGGAAAGCAGGCCAAGAAACCTGCCACTGCTACCAAGACAGCATGAAATATTGGCCCCCGATCCGGGACCGGATCTGGTGGGGGGCAGACTCTCTCTCTTCGCTCAGGCTTGGGCAAGAGATGTTCTGGATCCTTGGGCGCTAGAAATAGTCTCCCAGGGTTATCTTCTGGAATTCAAGGGACTTCCCCCAAGGGGGAGGTTCCACAAGTCGCAGTTGTCTTCAGACCACATAAAAAGACAGGCGTTCTTACATTGTGTAGAAGACCTGTTAAAAATGGGAGTGATTCATCCTGTTCCATTAAGAGAACAAGGGATGGGGTTCTACTCCAATCTGTTCATAGTTCCCAAAAAAGAGGGAACGTTCAGACCAATCCTAGATCTCAAGATCTTAAACAAATTTCTCAAGGTCCCATCGTTCAAGATGGAAACCATTCGAACTATCCTTCCTTCCATCCAGGAAGGTCAATTTATGACCACGGTGGATTTAAAGGATGCGTATCTACATATTCCTATCCACAAGGAACATCATCGGTTCCTAAGGTTTGCATTCCTGGACAAACATTACCAGTTCGTGGCGCTTCCTTTCGGATTAGCCACTGCTCCAAGGATTTTCACAAAGGTACTAGGGTCCCTTCTAGCGGTGCTAAGACCAAGGGGCATTGCAGTAGTACCTTACCTGGACGACATTCTGATTCAAGCGTCGTCCCTTCCTCAAGCAAAGGCTCACACGGACATTGTCCTGGCCTTTCTCAGATCTCACGGCTGGAAAGTGAACGTGGAAAAGAGTTCTCTATCCCCGTCAACAAGGGTTCCCTTCTTGGGAACAATTATAGACTCCTTAGAAATGAGGATCTTTCTAACAGAGGCCAGAAAAACAAAGCTTCTGGACTCTTGTCGGATACTTCATTCCGTTCCTCTTCCTTCCATAGCTCAGTGCATGGAAGTGATCGGGTTGATGGTGGCGGCGATGGACATAGTTCCTTTTGCGCGCATTCATCTAAGACCATTACAACTGTGCATGCTCAGTCAGTGGAATGGGGACTATACAGACTTGTCTCCGAAGATACAAGTAAATCAGAGGACCAGAGACTCACTCCGTTGGTGGCTGTCCCTGGACAATCTGTCTCAAGGGATGATGTTCCACAGACCAGAGTGGGTCATTGTCACGACCGACGCCAGTCTGATAGGCTGGGGCGCGGTCTGGGGATCCCTGAAAGCTCAGGGTCTTTGGTCTCGGGAAGAATCTCTTCTACCGATAAATATTCTGGAACTGAGAGCGATATTCAATGCGCTCCAGGCCTGGCCCCAGCTTGCGGGGACCAGGTTCATACGGTTTCAATCAGACAACATGACGACTGTTGCGTACATCAACCATCAGGGGGGAACAAGGAGTTCCCTAGCGATGGAAGAAGTAACCAAAATTATTCTTTGGGCGGAGTCTCACTCCTGCCACCTGTCTGCTATCCACATCCCAGGAGTGGAAAATTGGGAAGCGGATTTTCTGAGTCGTCAGACATTGCATCCGGGGGAGTGGGAACTCCATCCGGAAATCTTTGCCCAAGTCACTCACCTGTGGGGCATTCCAGACATGGATCTGATGGCCTCTCGTCAGAACTTCAAAGTTCCTTGCTACGGGGCCAGATCCAGGGATCCCAAGGCGGCTCTAGTGGATGCACTAGTAGCACCTTGGACCTTCAAACTAGCTTATGTGTTCCCGCCATTTCCTCTCATCCCCAGGCTGATAGCCAGGATCAAGCAGGAGAGGGCGTCGGTGATCTTGATAGCTCCTGCGTGGCTACGCAGGACTTGGTATGCAGATCTGGTGAATATGTCATCGGCTCCACCTTGGAAGCTACCTTTGAGACGAGACCTTCTTGTTCAGGGTCCGTTCGAACATCCGAATCTGGTTTCACTCCAGCTGACTGCTTGGAGATTGAACGCTTGATTTTATCGAAGCGAGGATTCTCAGATTCTGTGATCGATACTCTTGTTCAGGCCAGAAAGCCTGTGACTAGAAAGATTTACCACAAAATTTGGGAAAAAATATATCTGTTGGTGTGAATCTAAAGGATTCCCTTGGGACAAGGTTAAGATTCCTAGGATTCTATCCTTCCTTCAAGAAGGATTGGAAAAAGGATTATCTGCAAGTTCCCTGAAGGGACAGATTTCTGCCTTGTCGGTATTACTTCACAAAAAGCTGGCAGCTGTGCCAGATGTTCAAGCCTTTGTTCAGGCTCTGGTTAGAATCAAGCCTGTTTACAAACCTTTGACTCCTCCTTGGAGTCTCAATTTAGTTCTTTCAGTTCTTCAGGGGGTTCCGTTTGAACCCTTACATTCCGTTGATATTAAGTTATTATCTTGGAAAGTTTTGTTTTTAGTTGCGATTTCTTCTGCTAGAAGAGTCTCAGAATTATCTGCTCTGCAGTGTTCTCCTCCTTATCTGGTGTTCCATGCAGATAAGGTGGTTTTACGTACTAAACCTGGTTTTCTTCCAAAAGTTGTTTCTAACAAAAACATTAACCAGGAGATTATCGTACCTTCTCTGTGTCCAAAACCAGTTTCAAAGAAGGAACGTTTGTTGCACAATTTGGATGTTGTTCGCGCTCTAAAATTCTATTTAGATGCTACAAAGGATTTTAGACAAACATCTTCCTTGTTTGTTGTTTATTCAGGTAAAAGGAGAGGTCAAAAAGCAACTTCTACCTCTCTCTCTTTTTGGATTAAAAGCATCATCAGATTGGCTTACGAGACTGCCGGACGGCAGCCTCCCGAAAGAATCACAGCTCATTCCACTAGGGCTGTGGCTTCCACATGGGCCTTCAAGAACGAGGCTTCTGTTGATCAGATATGTAGGGCAGCGACTTGGTCTTCACTGCACACTTTTACCAAATTTTACAAGTTTGATACTTTTGCTTCTTCTGAGGCTATTTTTGGGAGAAAGGTTTTGCAAGCCGTGGTGCCTTCCATTTAGGTGACCTGATTTGCTCCCTCCCTTCATCCGTGTCCTAAAGCTTTGGTATTGGTTCCCACAAGTAAGGATGACGCCGTGGACCGGACACACCTATGTTGGAGAAAACAGAATTTATGTTTACCTGATAAATTTCTTTCTCCAACGGTGTGTCCGGTCCACGGCCCGCCCTGGTTTTTTTAATCAGGTCTGATATTTTATTTTCTTTAACTACAGTCACCACGGTACCATATGGTTTCTCCTATGCAAATATTCCTCCTTAACGTCGGTCGAATGACTGGGGTAGGCGGAGCCTAGGAGGGATCATGTGACCAGCTTTGCTGGGCTCTTTGCCATTTCCTGTTGGGGAAGAGAATATCCCACAAGTAAGGATGACGCCGTGGACCGGACACACCGTTGGAGAAAGAAATTTATCAGGTAAACATAAATTCTGTTTTTCTGTAATTTAGTGCTTGTTTTTTGTTCTTTAGCTAATTTAATTTAATTTATTTAGTTGTTGTTAATTGAGTTAATTTATTTAATTATAGTGTAGTGTTAAGTGTTATTGTAACTTAGGTTAGGTTTTATTTTACAGGTACTTTTGTATTTATTTTAGCTAGGTAGTTATTAAATAGTTAATAACTATTTAATAACTATTCTACCTAGTTAAAATAAATACAAACTTGCCTGTAAACTAAAAATAAACCCTAATATAGCTACAATGTAACTATTAGTTATATTGTAGCTAGCTTAGGGTTTATTTTACAGGTAAGTATTTAGTTTTAAATAGGAATTATTTAGGTAATGATAGGATTTTTTAGTTAGATTTATTTAAATTATATTTAAGTTAGGGGGTGTTAGGGTTAGGGTTAGACTTAGGTTTAGGGGTTAATACATTTAGTATAGTGACAGCGACGTTGGGGCGGCAGATTAGGGGTTAATAAATGTAGGTAGGTGGCGGCGATGTTGGGGATGGCAGATTAGGGGTTAATAATATTTAACTAATGTTTGCGAGGGGGGAGTGCGGTGGTTTATGGGTTAATATGTTTATTATAGTGGCAGCGACGTTGGGGGCAGCAGATTAGGGGTTAATAAATGTAGGTAGGTGGCGGCGGCAGATTAGGGGTTAATAGATATAATGTAGGTGTTGGCGATGTTGGGGGCTACAGATTAGGGGTTCATAACTATAATGTACATGGTGGCGGTGTCCGGAGCGGTAGATTAGGTGTTGATAAGTATAATGTAGGCGTCGACGATGTCGGGGGCAGAAGATTAGGGGTTAATAAGTGTAAGATATATATAAATATCCAGCAAGGTGCACTCCAGATCCTATGTATATCAGCCTTGGGTGCTTAAAGCAACAATAGTAATACCATCAAAACAAGCAGCACTCCAAAGGTCTTTTATCCATATGTCACCTTTATTAAGTGAACGTTTTCGGGCTACAAACAGCCCGTCCTCAGACTTACAAGGTCTGAGACTTGTAAGTCTGAGGACGGGCTGTTTGTAGCCCGAAAACGTTCACTTAATAAAGGTGACATATGGATAAAAGACCTTTGGAGTGCTGCTTGTTTTGATGGTATATATATATATATATATATATATATATATATACCGTATATATATATATATATATATATATATATATATATATATGTATGTGTGTGTGTCTTAATATGTGTGTATGCATACATGTGTATTTATGTGTTATATCACATACATACATATACTATTTTTTTTTTGTATTATTATTCTACTTTATTTATGAAGCACCAACATATTCCGCTGCGCTGTCCATATATACAATTCATTTAAATAAAACAATGATATGAAATAGAACATATATACATAGAAATACACTCATAAATACACGTACGGTACATACACATTTATAAAAAGATATATACACATTAGAAAAAAAAGTAAATTTTATGTTTAAATTTATATATATATTCAACACTTCTGAGTGCAGAACAGCTTTATTATGCATTTTGCTAAATTGGGCAGTCTTGATGTGTATGTCACATGTTACCCAAATTATTTTAGATTTCTGTCACATACTACATATCTATCGTCCAAAACCACCATCTTTTAAATATGGCTGTAAAATGTAATTTGTAGGATGCATGGAAGTGGTTAAACAAGCTTTTACCATTTGATTTATAAATTGATTATTTCAGTCCTACCTTAAACTGGGCTACTTAAAAGATACATTGTACACTGTAATATTTCTATTTCCCAAAGGACTTTGGTTTTCTTTCAGTCTGACTAATGGTTATGACTGAAACTACTTATTTAATTAAAAAGAACATGCATAATATGGCATATTTAGACTTCAAAGCTGCTTACAATGTCAGCACTTTTCTGTTAAAATAAATGACATACATATATTGTGCTCCATCCCTGGCAGAATAAAATATTCACCTAAACATTGAAAATGACCATATGATGACTGTTACAAGGGGGGGTTACATATACACCAAGAAATATAAGTATTTATTTTGTTAAAACTGGGAGCAAGCAAAATAGTTCATAAGGAAATGTTGGGGCCAATAAATATGCAACCCATGATTGCTGTTAAATATTGTAATGTTATTTAAGGGATATAAAACCCAAACATTTTCTTTCATGATTCATATAAAACATACAATTTAACCCCTTCGTGACTGAGGACGTGCCAGGAACGTCCTACAAAAAAATACCCTTCATGACCAAGGACGTTCCTGGCACGTCCTCTGGGGTTTTAAGCGGTGTAAGCGATCCTGATCGTTTCCAGACGCTTTTTTGGTATTGCAGTGATGCCTTAATATTGAGGCATCCTGCAATACAATTTTTTTACACACCGATGCAGAGAGAGCCACTCTGTGGCCCTCTCTGAACCTGTAGCGATGGTGCCGATCGTTAATGGGTTGGAGCCTTAGCAGGGAGGCGGGTGTGCGGCCCATCGCTACCCGGCATCTGGTTCCTGTATGTGCAATGTGCACGCCGAATGCCAGGAGAGTGCAGGGGGGCCTGCAGGGGGCAAACAGGGTACTGGCAGAGAGCTGCCAGTACCCAAGGTAGCGAGGGGAGGGTTAGAGAGCTGTTTGGGGGAGATCAGGGAGATTGGGGCGCTGAATAAATGTTTTAATTTAATTTTTATTTTTTTAAAAAGCCTTTTATTTTAGTACTGGCAGACTTTCTGCCAGTACTTAAGATGGCAGGGACAATTGTGTGGTGGGGGTGGGAAGATAGCTGTTTGGGAGCGATCAGTTGGTGGGATGTGTCAGGTGGGATGCTGATCTCTACACTAAAGCAAAAATTAACTACCCAATTAACCCCTTCACTGCTGGGCCTAATACAGGTGTTGTGTGCAGCAGCATTTTTCGGCCTTCTAATTACCAAAAAACAATGCCAAAGCTATATATGTCTGCTATTTCTGAACAAAGGGAATCCCAGAGAAGCATTTACAATCATTTGTGCCATAATTGCACAAGCTGTTTGTAAATCATTTCAGTGAGAAACCTAAAGTTTGTGAAAAAATGAACAATTTTTTTTTTATTTGATCGCATTTGGTGGTGAAATGGTGGTATGAAATATACCTAAATGGGCCTAGATCAATACTTGGGGTTGTCTACTACACTACACTACACTAAAGCTAAAATTAACCCTACACGCTCACTACAAGCTCCCTAATTAACCCCTTCACTGCTGGGCATAATACACGTGTGGTGCGCAGTGGCATTTAGCAGCTTTCTAATTAACATAAAGCAATACCAAAGCCATATATGTCTGCTATTTCTGAACAAAGGGGATCCCAGAGAAGCATTTACAACCATTTGTGTCATAATTGCACAAGCTGTTTGTAAATTATTTCAATGAGAAACCTAAAGTTTGTGAAAAAGTTTGTGAAAAGTGAGTTTTTTTTTTTTTTTTATCGCATTTTGCGGGGAAATGGTGGCATGAAATATACCAAAATTAGCCTAGATCAATATTTTGGGTTTTCTACTTAAAAAAAAATATATACATGTGAAGGGTTATTCAGGGATTCCTGACAGATATCAGTGTCCCAATGTAGCTATCGCTAATTTTGAAAAAAAAAAAAAAATGGTTAGGAAATAGCAAACTGCTATTGTACTTATTGCCCTATAACTTACAAAAAAAGGAAAGAACATGTAAACATTGAGTATTTCTAAACTCAGGACAAAATTTAGAAACTATTTAGCATGGCTGTGTTATAGTAGTTGTAGATGTGTAACAGATTTTGGGGGTCAAAGTTAGAAAAAGTGTTTGTTTTTTTTCATTTTTTCATCATATTTTATACTTTTTTATAGTAAATGATAAGATATGATGAAAATAATGGTATCTTTAGAAAGTTCATTTAATGGCGAGGAAAATGGTATATAATATGTGTGAGTACAGTAAATGAGTAAGAGGAAAATTACAGCTAAATACAAACACCACAGAAATGCAAAAATAGCCCTGGTCCCAGAGGGTCAACAAATGAAAAAGTGCTCTGATCATGAAGGGGGTTAAACAACTTTCTAATTTACTAGTATCATTATTTTTCCATTCTTTTAAGTATCTTTTGTTGAAAATCAGGGAGGTAAGCTCAGGAGAGTGCATGTGTCTGCAGTTCCATAAGGTCACAGTTTTACAAGAATGTTATTCATTTGCAAGAACACTATATGGAAGCATTATTTTCTGCCATGTATTGCTCCAGATACATACCTAGCTATCGCTTCAAGCTAATTTCATAATAGAAATAAGTTAAATATGGCCTTTTAAACTGATGTGCTATCCTTACATTTTGTTAAAAAAAAAGTTTTAGTTACATATTCTTTCATTGCATTTATCAGTAGAGTCCTGCATCTATATTTTGCAAAATTGCAACTGAGCATTTCATGTAAAACCAATGGTGTTGTATGTAGCTGAGCAGTACACAAGTTTATTAATCACCATATTCACTAGGTTTAGAATGGCCTCTCCGGAATGGAGTTGTGCATGTTGTGAAAAGGCTGTATATAATCACATGGAACTGGAGAGGCCACGTCAGTCTTATTACTATATATATAATCTGAAAGTTACTGAGCACAATATAGCAATCAATAAGTACAGGCACTTATTTTATTTTTTATTTTTGCGAGAAAGCACTATCTATCTATCTATCTATCTATCTATCTATCTATCTATGTAGCTATCTATATATCTATCCACACACACACTGTTTTTGTTTTGTGCTTATATCCCCATCTTTAGAATGGGATGATTAGTTTCTCATTGCCTTGCTCTTTGCATTCTGTTATTTATTTCACCCCCTTACATTTAGAAAAAAGGGGGTGAAATTACCTTCAGAGAGGCTGAAATAAACTTCTAGGTCTTGTTGGGTTTCCCTGCTATTTTGGGTCTGGACTGTCTTCCAGGGCAGGCCCACACTAGTCAGTTAAAGGGACATTCCGGTCAAAATTTAAATGCACATACAGTAGATGAATTTCATCTTTAAATAGAAACATATTTACAATATACATTTATTGGTTAAAATGCTTCTAGTAAAAGTTATCACTGTTTTAGTGTTACATTGTTTCTCTGCACGTGGATGTGAAGCATAGCTAGATAGTCTCAGTGCACCAGCATTTTAAATACTGAAGCTGCTCAGAGCACTAGTGGGGCTTGTATCATGTCAGCAATTAACAAATTGAGTAATTACCAGATGATATAAACACCTTAGACTCTCTGAACATGTACTGTGTTTAAAATGCTGGTGCACGGTGCATACTTAAATACACTTTTGAAACAGCTATAGCTTTTATTAGAAGCATTGTTGCTAATACATGTTTATTACAAAAATGCTTCCATTCAAAACTGAAATGCATCCATGTGGATTCCAATTTTGGCTGGAATGTCCCATTAATTCTCAGCTGAATAAAGCTCTCTGATTCCATTTTGAAAGCCCTTGATGCAATGCTCCTCCCTTATCCTCCCTTATCAGTCGAATGGGCTGCTTGCTAATTGGCCACATAGCCCAATACCGACTCCTCCCTAGTCCAAATCTCTGGTGTCTCTTTGTTATAGACAATAGTTCTATCACATGCCATTGATACCATATGACCAGTATAGTATACTATAGTATAGTTCAGTATAGTTCAAAATGTGTGCGGGAAAATAACCCTTAGTAGTCTTTTAAGGGATATTTATTTCATGATTCAGATGGAACATACCATTTTAATTTATTTTCTTTGTTCTCTTGGTATCCCTTGTTGAAAAGCATACCTAGGTAGGCTCGGGAGCACCATTGCACTACTGGGAGCTAGCTGCCTACTATCGTTAGCTCATCTGATATTCTCAGGTAGCTCCCATTTGTGCATTGTTGCTCATTCAACAAAGGATACCAAGAAAATTAAGCAAATTTGCTAATAGAAGTAAAATAGAAAGTAGTTTAAAATTGTAAGCTCTATTTGAATCATTAAATAAAAAAGTTTATTTTGTTTCTTTAAGTAATCACCACCATCTACAAAGCTACAAGAATTGAATATCTTTAGAAAATTGGCCATCACCAGTCAGTTGTCTCAGTCAGAACCTCCAGCCGTGCCTGGGAGCAGAACAGTATGAAGAATAAATCTAGGTCACCTATAGGATTAGATAGCTGCCGCTCCCTATAGAAAATTGTGTCCTCCTTGTGTGATTTTCTGGCATTTTTTTTTTTTTTACATGTGTTATTGGCAACTAAGGAAATTTGATATCTGTTTTATCTGTATTTTGGTCACAAAAAGGGTTAAATAATTGGTCTGCATGTGTTCATGCATTATATGTGTGTTTTATTTGCAGCCTAAGGGGTTAAGTTAAGTTGGTGCTCTGTGCTTGGGTTTCAGAAATATGTGGTAATGTTGGTTCAGACCTTAGGGTGGGTGGGTGACAGTCTGTTAAATTGTACAACTCTTCTGCCATAGAAATACAACATATTTCTTAAAAGTGTTTTACACCTTTGATTAGCTGCTAAGGTGTTAAATTGAAATTTTAAGGAAATATAAATGAACAATGCAGAATCAAACTCTGAACTACATAGTAATACACAGTCACCAAGATCCAAGAGACTCTGGCAAACTCCCACACAAGCACTTCCATCTGTCCAACAATTTATATAATGCTTTAATGCTTTCTTTAAAAGATGTTTAAATATTTATAACTCGTTTTAATTATGCAGGTTTGACAAATGCTATTTATGTCCCCGAACTTCATATTTAAAGTGGTACTGTGACCTAAGTAGCATTATTAAGTATTATAAGAATATCACATAAATAAGTTCCTAAAAATCATCTGAGCTTGTTAGAATACTATTTTTAAAAACAAAATTGTACATATCTATCTATCTATCTATCTATCTATCTATCATATGTGTATGTATATATATACATCATGTTGAAGGAAAGGGATTAACCTTAGTAAGAGAAAATAAAGAAGGAAACACAAGAGTAAAGGAAGAAAACTAATTGTTATTATTACGTATGAAAGACAAACACACTCAATTAATTTGTCCTGTGTATTGACTTGAGAGTAGCAGCAGACATTGAATCAGGAAAACATGGTGAGATCATCCATAAAGTAAAACATATCAATTAATATGAACACATGTATGAGATGTTATGTAAAAAATATATGTAATGGGACCCTATATATCTAATAGACCCTCCAGTTGTAATTTTAGACTTGAAAACATCATTTCAAGCATTTTACCTTAAAAGGAAAGTCTAGTCAGAATTGAACTTTCATGATTCAGATAGGGCATACAATTTTAAACAACTTTTATCATCAAATTTGCTTTGTTCTCTTGGTATTCTTAGTTGAAAGCTAAACCTAGGTAGGCTCGTTGCTAATTTCTAAGCCCTGAAAGGCCGCCTCTTATCTGAATGCATTTGACAGGTTTCCACAGCTAGAGGGCATTAGTTCATATGTGCCATATAGATAACATTGTGCTCACACCCATAGAGTAACTTAGTATTCAGCACTGATTGGCTAAAATGCAAGTCTGTCAAAAGAACTGACATAAGGGGACAGTCTGCAGAGGCTTAGATACATGGTAATCACACAGGTAAAAAGTACATTAATATAACCATGTTGGTTATGTAAAATTGGGAATGGTTAATAAAGGGATTATCTATCTTTTTAAACAATAACAATTCTGGAGTAGACTTTCCCTTTATGATATTATTGCATTCTTCTTCTAATTTGTATTTATTTATTGATTTTGTAAACTGTGTTGCTTTTACAAAATGGGAGTGTATGTGAAACTGTGAATCCTGCTGATTGCCTACTTGCTTTGGTTTTCCCAAAAATGCCTTCTTATTTGCAGTACATGCTAAGTAGTATTACATCTAGTCTAGAAAAATCAGGAAGAAACATAAACCTTTGAAATGAACTAAATAATTATATTGTCTCACTCCAGAAGCACTCACCAATGAAAATGTGTCTCTTTAATATTAAACTCCTCTCCTCCCACATGACAATCCTTTTTGCTTTATTTTCTTGAAGAATAGGCATCTGAACATTTATCTCCACACTTTGCTGTGTGAACCTGGTTTCTTTGTCAGGCATAGATAATAAACAGATATTAAACTTTGTCAATACATATATCCATAGTGTCATGTGTCTCTTTTAGGGCTTAAGCTTTCTTCCAGGTTGTGTCATATTAGATGTCCATACTATTTCCTGCCTTGTAGTGCACAAGATGCCTACCTAGGTATCGCTTTAACACAGAATATCATGGGAACAAAAAAAATTAGATAATAGAAGTAAATTGGAAACTTTTTTTAAATGGTATGTTCTGTATGAATCACAAATACATTTTTGGGTTTCATATCCCTTTAATGATTACCTATATTTACTTGTTTTTGTGCACCTGTTCAGCCAGAATAAAGCATCTATTGCTTACCTCATGCTATGGTATCATGCAGAAAACCACTAGTCATCCACAAAACCTATCCTCAGCTTATGGGTGGCCATGGGGGTAAGTAAAAAAGCACCTACAGGGGTGTAAAATACATATTTTGATATCTGTCAATAGGTAGCCTTCCACACATTACTTTTACTCACTGCAATGTTACATATACATTGCAAAAAAACATATGGCTAGATTACAAGTAACGTACGAACGTTGGCTCACAAGTGAGATTGAAATATGGCAGGCGTGTTAATTTGCACACATATTCATTCATATAAATATTAATAAAAAATATTTATAAGTGTTCAAATGTATATGGCCATGTATTTGACTGCAAAGGGCTATATATATATAAATATATATTAGCAGTAGAAAACAGTATTCTCTGGAGTTAACAATACGTGGTTTATTATGCAATAAACCACGTATTGTTAAATCCAGAGTGATGTTTTCTACTGCTAATATTGTGCCTTTTTCAGCACCCTGGTCTGATGAAACTTTGGTGGTGAGAGTGCTCTGTCTTCTTAATATATATATATATATATATATATATATATATATATATATATATATATATATATATATATATATATATATATATATATGGGTGTGTCTAAATAATAATTCAATAATAATTATATTTAATAATGTCTTTTACTGGTTTGCGCACATAAGCCCAACAGGAGCACACTAATTCTTCATGTGCACTAACCCAACATGAGTTATATTAAGGTGGTTAACAGGTTAAGTATTTATTAAATATAAAATATTTAAAAACATTAATAATTAATGTAAATAATTATTAAAAATAGACCTATATATTCAAATGATTTTGTTAGAATATTTTTGTACATTTTACACCATCTATAATATTTAATAAAATTTGTTTCCAATATTTAATATTTTTTCTTCATGTTTGCTAAACCGACACTGCATTAGACATAAAGCGCGCAACCCAAAAAATGTAGTATTTCTTTTTTAAGATATATTTCTATATATATTTGATATTTTATTAATGTTAAATATATATGTATCTATCTATATGAGTAGATATATAGGTATATATAAAATATTTTTTTAAATAAAAATAAAATTTCCCTGTACTTGAAGAACATTGTAAGGTTAAATATTAATAACTCCTGTGTTAGGGTTTCCCTTCTGCTCTCTCCATTAAAGTCTAAGGGGAAAATTTTATAGTGGCTGTGATATCTAAAAAGCTGAGGCGAAATGCGCATCAAGGCGACATTACTCCGTGTATAATGTTACTAACAGTATATGTGTGAAATATGTTCCACATATACTTAGCTTATATGATCATATAGTTGTTTGGCATTGTTGGGACTGGGAGTTTGGGTACCACTATTGTACTGGGGACCGTATCCCCTCTCTTTTTTACTAGATACTATAACTTTAATTAGGTTACTTTTCTCATGATTACTAGTTTATAGTCACACAGAGCAATAGGGTAATAACAGGTAGTGTGAACAAATATCAAACGGGGTAACTTGGTATTATCATTGTGTCCATACTTAGTGCAAATACAATTAGTAAAAAAAGGAGAAGAGAACTTACCGTTGTATCACCGCATATACTATTTACTCACTGTTTGTAACCGAAGTTCATCTTCTCGAACAGACCAGTGAGTAGTTTGCTGTAATATGTGCACGCAATGGTGTGTAGACACTCTTGACATGTGTCCTCCCCTATTCGCCGGCGTTAGTAAAACCAGCGATTCACCTTCCTCTCTCGCTGTCTGGGCTCTCCCTCACGCCCTCAAAATGTAACACATAGTCAGACCGGTAGACAGCTGATCCAAGCAGGAAATAAAGTTGTGGAGGACGCCAAAACTCCATATGCATAAAAGTAAGCTTTGCTCAAGTGGAGATAAAACATGTATATCATGGGCACAGCACACAGGAAAACTCAGCGCTTACAGCTGACGCGTTTCATGCCTACACAGCGTTTCATCTGATGCTTACTTTTATGCATATGGAGTTTTGGCGTCCTCCACAACTTTTTTCCCTGCTTGGATCAGCTGTCTACCGGTCTGACTAGTTTATAGTCAGCTGTGTGAAATTTGTTCCACAGCGACTTCGCATCAGCTCTATACATTATAGTATATGTTATTTAGGTACTTAGTGGTACGATTACATTTGACCTGGTGGGACCTTGTCCCTATTTCTATATTAGTACTAAATAATATATTTTCCCAGTCCCGCTGCATACTTATATTTTGGGGTGCTCTTCACCCCGTTATACTAATACTCCTTATATATGTGTAAGATATGTTTCACATATAGCTTATTTAATTTATTATACAGATTACATGGTACCATAGGGACTGGGATTAGTGTTTTGCAACTGTACTGGGGATTGTATCCCTCCCACTTAACAGCCTTTTATACAGATACAATCCTGACCCAGCCCACCTATACACATATATGTTGGGGTATTTCTTACCCTCTATTATGGTATTCTTTATATAGTTAACGCAATACACGTTATGGGTATTATATTGGTTTTATGAACACCTTTTTTCACACACATCCTTACTTATTTTGGTTGTGATATCTAATCCTGAAGTTAGCTTGCGCTCAAAAGTTTTACTTTCAACTTGTAATACACGCACTAAATCTCGCTTGCAAAATCTTTACTTCTGGTGGTGTTATTATTTTAGTTAAAGGGACAGTAAAGTCCAAATTACACTTTCATGATTTAGATAGGGTATATAATTTAAAACAACTTTCCAATTTACTTTTATCATCAAATTTGCTTTGTTCTCTTGGTATTCTTAGTTGAAAGCTAAACCTAGGTAGGGTCATATGCTAATTTCTAAGCCCTTAAAGGCTGCCTCTTATCTGAAGGCATTTGAAAAAAATTTCACAGCTAGAGGGCATTAGTTCATGTGTGCCACATAGATAACATTGTGCTCACGGCCTTGAAGTTATTTAAGAGTCAGCACTAATATCCTGAAATGCAAGTCTGTCAAAAAATACGAGATAAGTAGGCAGTCTGCAGAAGCTTAGATACAAGGTAATCACAGAGGTAAAAAGTATATTAATATAACAGTGTTGGTTATGCAAAACTGCGGAATAAATGGATTATTTATATTTTTAAACAATAAAAATTCTGGTGTAGACTGTCTCTTTAAATTAAAAAGTTTTGTTTTTTTAGATTGACATAGACACTAACAAATAAAGGAAGTTTTTCCCACAGTTATATTTTGTTGTCAAACTTCTGCAATGACTAATAGCAATAAAAATGTTATATAAATATATACTTCATTATACCAAGCTAATGATAGCAACTGCGTTATTTATCTTTAGAGATTACATTTTCTATGCCTTCTTGCCAAGGATAAAAGCAGAACAGCAGTATAGTTTTCCCTTGTTCCAATCCAGTTGCCTGGAACAATATTCTAAGCAACTAAACATATTCATTAATATGGCACTTGGGCTAGTTAATATGGTATTTGCAAACAACCATGGTGCTAATTGCATGCTCTAGATATATTCATTACACCATCCCCCATTTCTGTGCTATGTGCCTGCATTTCAAAAGCACTGTTGGGAATATAGCTTCCTCTGATAGTCTTTCACTTAGTAAATCATAAGGAATAGCTTTCTGCAGATTTAAAAGCTTTGCTAATCTATCACATTGCAGTGATAGCAGAAGGCTGACCTGAAAATGCATACAAATCACATGACTCATATTTCATTCATCTGCTCATAAACTTGATAAATTCTGTTTGTTTTTCTGTATTAAGGTGATCTGTAAGAAATATAAATAGGAGAAAAATGTATTTTGATTTTGAAGCTCAAACAAAATGATAAATATTTATTTATAAAGGGGCAAACAATTTTCAATAATAGTTGATAAGGGTTTATGTATGAAATGCCACTTTAAAGTGAAGGTCCATTTTGATGAATTAGTGCCCAGTTTTTAATAAACCTATTAAAAACAAGGGCACTTTAATTAATCAAAATTGACATTTCTCTGTTTACTTCAAAAACTTACCTTTTAATCCTTGCAGCAGCTCCAGCGATTCCCCCGACTGTCGGAAGCCTCTGCAGACGTCAGAAATGATGAATCAGGCTTCCTCCAATCACAGCTCCCCCCCGGGGGAATCTTGGCCTGATGCAACGCTGTGCTTGGAGGAAGCCGGATTCGTCATTTTGGACCCGAGAAGACGGCTTGTGACGGGCGGAGGAAGTGCTGGAGTGGCTGCCAGGATTAAAAGGTAAGTTTTTGAAGAAAACAGTGAAATGACAATTTTGATGAATTAAAGTGGATTTGTTTTTAATAGGTTTATTAAAAACCGGGCACTAATTCATCAAAATGGACCTTCACTTTAAAAACAGTAAACACATGCAGTGTTAGAAATGCAATCCCTGAAGTCAAATTAGAAAATGAAGCATCCTCTTGTTAACAGAAAGTGCTATCCCAACCCCATACTTCCTATTCCAATCCCTGACATATATATTTTCATTAATGCCATAATTGCAGCAACATTACAACATTTTTATGCTGACATTCCCTTGGTGCTTATGTGTGCGCTCTGAATATGTATTTTTTATTTACTTATTGACCACCCGGTTTTTAAACTAGTTTTGAATAAAGGACTTTTACTTCTACATGAATATCCAGCCGTCCGCTTTTTTGCTCTCTCTCTATGGTAAGGTGTTCTATAGCCTGTCATAAGCGGAACGGCTCCCTGCTAAGTCCCTTCTCCATTGGGATGAAAAAGCTCCAGGATTGAGGGGTATACTGGCACTCTCCTATCACCATCATAAGTCTGCATACTACATTTGACTTTGCTTTTTTGGCGGTAGCCGAAGCGGATCATATAGCGGACTACAATTACACCACTAACACAGCTCGCAGCTATTCATCTACCTTGGAAGGACTCCCTGCGATACAACTCTACAGTTGAACAGGTTGATAGGTTCAACCGCATGTAAGCGACATACCTCCTGCAACCCGGATTGGCCCTCTGACTATAGCAGTGTGAGAGATTGGTCCGTGACGTACTGACGTCAGCGTGTATGTAACACGCCTCCTGACCTGGCTTGGGAGCCGACCGAAGACGACACTGTCACACAGCCTGGTTCTGTGGATTTCTGCATGACAGAGGAGTGTAGCACCTGGAATTTGCTGTAAGTTTATGTGGACTCTTGTTCAGGTGGTGAGACACCTTTTCCTGCTGCGAGGGAAATATAATTGCCTATTTGCTTATGTGTGTGAGGTACTATACTTGTGGGAACCGCACTCATTTGACCGGCTTTATTTATTGGTTTTCGCTTTAAGGAGAGTTACCCCTTTCTCCAGTGTGTGCTATTGGGTATATATACATCCATAGTTTTAGAGCTAGGAATTTACTAACACGTGTGGAATCCACCCACTTTTTCTCTGTTGGTTGACCTATAAAAATCGAACACATACTTGCTGTACCAAGTGAATAAGAGTGAAAACTCGCTTCAAAATAGATTGTAATGTGTTATGTTACAGTAGTTATTAGTAGATGACATTTTTAGAGTTTAAAGGGACAGTATACACTCATTTTCATATAACTGCATGTAATAGACACTACTATAAAGAATAAGATGCACAGATACTGATATAAAAATCCAGTATAAAATGGTTTAAAAACGTACTTAGAAGCTGTCAGTTTGGCTCTGTTGAAAAGGCAGTTGGAAAGCCCACTGCAAGTGGCAAATAAGACACTCCCCCTCCCCCTTCTTTTGCATATGAAAATACTCTTTACACAAACAGGAGCAAGCTGGAGAAGGTAGCTGACGGTATCCAAATAAAACTTTGGGGCTTGGTTAGGAGTCTAAAAATCAGAGCAATGTTATTTAAAAATAAGCAAAATTATAAAAAAAATTTAAAAAACAAACTTTATGGGCTTTATAAATAGATCATCTAGAACAGTGTTTTTCAACCAGTGTGCCGTGGCACACTAGTGTGCCGTGGCACACTAGTGTGCCGTGAGAGATCCTCAGGTGTGCCACGGCAGACTGACAACAGTGTGACATATTTTTAAACTTTGCTTGTTTTTTACTCCCAGTGCAGGGGTAGTTTGTAGGAGGCATGGCATAACAGCACAATACATACAGTATGTGTGTGTTTGTGTGTATGTGTATATATATATATATATATATATATATATATATATGCTGTATTAGGCTACAATGTGTGATTTTTTTAAAATTTTGGGATGGTGGTGTGCCACAGGATTTTTTAATGTAAAAAAGGGTGCCACGGCAAAAAAAAGATTAAATATCACTGATCTAGAAAACATTTATGCAAAGAAAAAATGAGTGTATAATGGCCCTTTAACTAAAATGTAGAAGGGTTATGGAGACAGCAGAAAAGTTATATAACAATTGGAAGAGATGTGACTTTCTAACTAAATCCTAGGTCATTATAGTCAATGCTTTAAAATGAGGTCTGAAACAGTAGAGCATTTCTTTTAACAGCTTATAGGTTAAAACGTGATTATTATTTTTTTTTCACTTGTCTCTAGAAGAGAGTTGAAATCAGTATATAGATGTGCAGTGTGGTAGCAGATATAGCCTACTGCTAGGTGTCTGCATTAGTTATGCTAATAAGGATGCACAAGTGAGCTCATTGCTTAAAAAATAGAAAAAAAATGCCTGTAATAGTCTTTAAAGGGGCGTATTTGTAAAAAACATTATTTTAAAACAAAATCCTTTTTTATCTTCTTCACAAGTATTAAACACAAAGGATCCCATTTATTAATTATTTGCCCATAAGGCAAATTCAGGTAAGCAAGGCAACAAGAATTTCCTTTTGTAGCCCCACCTTCTGCTGTTGGTTGCACAAGTAGCTTAGTAAATTGTGTAAATGTCTCATTATGTCAGTTGTGTAGTAATATAACCTAATGGAGTGAGCTCTCAGTCATTCTATATTTTGGAGGATTGTATTGGTGAGGGAGCTCTTTCTCACTGTCTAATAATCTCCTTATTTATATTATGGTTTTAAAAGGGAAACTGGAGACCCCTATATACCAAGGGGTAGCAAAACTTAAGGTATCGAGGCAAATTCTTTATAATCTTCCAAAAAAAATTCTCTTGAGTGCCTATGGTACCTTTGTTTTATAAAATTAAAAGGATATTAAAAATACATTACAGTAGTTTTCTAATAAATTAATTATGCTTTACAACAATTGAATTATGTTTTCTCATATAATGCATGGATTAATTTAAAAAAATGAATTATTATATACTACAACTGCAGCTAATAAAACTAAGAATATTGGGGTTAGCCAAGAGAGGGCTAATATTTGTTTTATTATTTTATTTAGGGTCACCATAGATTTGCAACTCCTACCCTGAACCCTAACTAACTAGAAACATTGCTTTATCTAATGTTTCCCTTTTAACCCCCCCCCAACTTGTTTCCCATAAAATTTCTGCTTTTATTGATCCATGTTCATGGGTCGATGTTTATATATAGATTTGTTATACTTAACTAATCTGACATTTGTTTACATAAACAGATATATAGGTTTTTTTATTTATATTTATATTTTTATATATTATAATTAGTTTACCCATATGTCAAGTGTGAAAAATGATGGGCTAAATTACAATGGCGCGCTATTCAACACTTTCTCTCGCACACAAACACCGCTTGAAGTATACTTTTAACTTGTGCGGGTTAGCATGCATTTTACAAGTTAAAGTAAAATGTTTGCACGTGAGCAAAACTCAATGCATGCTAACTTATTCCAACCGCATTAACTACTTCCCATAGATTTCAATGGAGCCTGTTATTTAAAAAAGAACACTTATCGCACGTGAGCTAACACAACACTGCATAAGACATAGCCCTTCTATTTCTATGGTGGAATAGTATAAAGTCATTTTTTACCATGATAACAGGGTGTCTCGCAAAGGGGCGTATACTGTATTTTCGTATGGGAAGGAGATGCATTAATTGCAAAAGTGAACAATAAAATTCAAAATGTTCAAATCTTACAAAATGAAATTGAACCATTCACACACAAATATGCAGGAAAAAATGGTATTGTCAATGTGCCTCAAAATTAGTTTAAGGTACAGTGCACTGAAAACAGCGTAATTTGATTTGTATTAAGCATAATATTCATGTTTTAAAACAAATTGGTTTCCCCCTCTGTACTTCGCCCTTACCTAACAGAAAGCTCTCATTATTTGTATGGAAGACATCTCGCCACTCGCAGGGACTGGCCCCTTTTTTTTTAATATAGAATTTAATGAGAGCTGCCCCGTCTTGACTGGCAATTTTTTTTATATTCAGGGCCCAAGTGCGCTCAACCTAATGTGAGTTATTCATATTTTACATTCCAATATTCTTTACATAGATTTTTTTTATTTAATATAAAAATATAGTTTATATACAGTATCTCACAAAAGTGAGTACACCCATCACATTTTTGTAAATATTTTATATCTTTTCATGTGACAACACTGAGGAAGTGACACTTTGCTAAAATGTAACATAGTGAGTGTACAGCCTGTATAACAGTGTAAATTTGCTGTCCCCTCAAAATAACTCAACACACAGCCATTAATGTCTAAACCGTTGGCAACAAAAGTGAGTACACCCCTAAGTGGAAATGTCCAAATTGGGCCCAAAGTGTCATATTTTGTGTGGCCACCATTATTTTCCAGCACTGCCTTAACCCTCTTGGGCATGGAGTTCACCAGAGCTTCACAGGTTACCACTGGAGTCCTTTTCCACTTCTCCGTGATGACATCACAGAGCTAGTTGATGTTAGGGACCTTGCGCTCCCCCACCTTCCATTTGAGGATGCCCCACAGATGCTCAATAGGGTTTAGTTCTGGAGACATGCTTGGCCAGTTGATCACCTTTACCCTCAGCTTCTTTAGCAAGCTCTCCCCCTCTCTTTTGCTCTCTCTCTCCCACATCTCTTTTGCTCTCTCTCTCCCACCTCTCTTTTGCTCTCTCTCCCACCTCTCTTTTTTGCTCTCTCTCTTTCCCCCCTCTCTTTTGCTCTCTCTCCCCCCCTCTTTTTTGCTCTCTCTCCCCCTTTCTTTAGCCCTCTCTCTCTCTCCCTCTGTTTTGCGCTCTCCCCCCTCTAATGTGCTCTCTCTCCCCCTCTCTTTTGCTCTCTCTCCCCCTTCTCTTTTGCTTTCTCTCTCCCCTCTCTTTTGCTCTCTCACTCCCCCTCTCTTTTGCTCTCTCTCCCCCTTTCCTTTGCACTATCTCCCCTCTCTATTGCTCTCTCCCCCTCTCTATTGCTCTCTCCCCCTCTCTTTTGCTCTCTCCCCCTCTCTTTTGCTCTCTCTCTCTCCTTCTCTTTTGCACTCTCTCTCCCCCCCTCTGTTTTGTGCTCTCCCCCCTCTCTTTTACTCTCTCCTCCCTTTCTTTTGCTCTTTCTCCCCTCTCTTTTGGTCTCTCCCCTCTTCTCTTTTGCTCTCTCTCCCCCTCTGTTTTGCACTCTCCATCCTCTCTTTTGCTCTCTCTCCCCTCTCTTTTGTTCTCTCTCTCCTCTCTTTTGCTCTCTCTCCCCTTCTCTTTTGCTCTCTCTCCCCCCTCTTGTTTGTTCTCTCTCTCTCTCCCTTCTATTTTGCTCTCTCCCCCACTATTTTGCACTCTCTCCCCTCTCTCTTGCTTTCTCTCTCTCCCCCTATTTTGCGCTTTCTATCACCCTCTCTTTTGCTCTCTTTCCATCTCTTTTGCTCTTTCTCTCTCTCACTATCTATTTTGCTCCCTCTCTCCCCCCTCTTTTGCTCTCTTTCTCCCACCCTCTCTTTTGCTCTCTCTCTTCCCTTCTCTTTTGCTCTCTTTCTCCGCCCTCTCTTTTGCAATCTCTCTCTCTCTCACCCTCTCTGTTGCGCTTTCTCTCTCCCCCTCTCTTTTGTGCTCTCTCTCTCCCCCTCTCTTTTGCGCTCTCTCTCCCCCCACTCTCTTTTGCGCTCTCTCCCCCTCTCTTTTGTGCTTTCTCTCTATATATTTATATTTTTGATAACCATCTTTATTTAGATTTTTTATTTCTTGGATAACCCATCATACACAAAGGATTAATTGGATTCACAAGGGCACTGGATCTGTTACACAGTACATTTGTTAAAGATATCATCACTTTTTGTATCATTTGGGGCTTTTAATACACATTTTTTTGTGTTTATATGTTTTGGTATTCCCGTCTCTCCTGAGGGGCACTTACTCTATTGTTTTTAACAAATTTTTTAATTGCTTTCAATCGAATTGTTATATGTACATAGGGTACCCTAGTTTATGTGAATGTAATAAATGTATTTTAATATTTTAATATTATTCTGTTATTCTGATACTTTAGCCTATAGCTGGCACTCCCTCGTTCTATATTAACTCTCTCTCCCCCTCTCTTTTGCTCTCTCTCCTCCTCTCTTTTGCTCTCTTCCCCCTCTCTTTTGCTCTCTCTCCCTCCTCTCTTTTGCTCTCTCTCCCCCTTCTCTATCTCCCGCCTCTTTTGCTCTCTCTCACCCCTCTAGTGCTCTCTCACGCAGACAGCCACGGCTGCTCCCACCCGACCCCGCCACGCCACAGCTCTGCCTCCTTCACGCCCAACTCCACCCCTCCACCCATCACATATGGCTCCCCCCCGCCATGCTCGGCTTTGCCCCCTTCATGCCTGGTTGTCCACGCCCCCCTTAACGGATCAGTTGCCAGGTCATTTTGCCCACACCTCCCACACCTCCATCAGCAGAAGATTGTTACAGACAGTGACACATACTGTTACAGCTGAGAGCTGGAGCTCCTGAAGCTGTCATTTGCTGAGGTGGCTGTGCGTGCATCCAACATTCCTTTGAAGATGCGTGAGCAACTGCCGATGGCGACGGACATTACAAACACAATTATAGTATATATATATATATATATATATATACATACAACACACAGAGGAAGTCTAGCACTCACTTGCAAGCACTCAGCTAAGAGTAAAAGCAAAAATGCAAGAGTTTGTATATGTCTAGGGTGGTTACATAAGCCTGTGTACCCTTGACTTGTTCCCAGTTTGTTTGATTGAGAGCTTGCATTGTTTGGCTGTATTAGGAATCCAGATTTGGGAGAGACCTTGATGTGGTGCCTGGGCTGGTCCCATTTGGCCAGATGCGGTAACTAACTCTTCCAGTTTTGCTTTTTAAGTGCTAGACTTTATCTGTCTGTTGTGTTAATTTGTTTTGTCATTTTCCCTATGGGCCTTTCACCCAGACTTGTCTGGGGTTAACTGCCTGAGACTCTGGGGACTGTACAGCTAACTGTGAGTGCTTTTGAGCACCCAGGGCTGTGCATGGTCCAGTCTGAGAGTGCAGTCCCCTTCCGTGGTCTGTGCATATATATATATATATATATATATATATATATATATATATACATACATATATGTATGTGTGTGCTTGTGTGTAAATATATATATATATATATATATATATATATATATATATATATATATATATATTCCAAATCTATTTCTCTTCCTTTTATATGAAGTCATATTATTTTTTTGTCTGCATCATTGAAGAATTTGTATTCTGATAAAAGAATGTGATATACAATTGTCATTAACCCCAGGAGCCTACAAGAGACCTTTTTTTTGCCAGAAGACATAAAGTGCTTTATTAGGAACTGATTGTTACTGACAGCTCTATCTTTGTAAATTTTCTCAGTAATTGGAAGAAATTTAAAATGATGTAGGACTGATATTTTCTGCAGAGCTTTTTGGACTAGCTGGGTAAAAAAATTATCAGGAATCAAAACTGTAGCTTAAGTTGTTTATAGAAATTATCCTTTGAAGCAAAAGATTGTTTTATGCATGTCCAAGTTGATGTTTACTTTACTATAACAAACAAAACTACCTGCTTTCCTGAATGTGGAGTGTGTGCACTGAGTATCAGTTATTAGTTCAATGATGCTGGAACCCAGTGTGCATAAGCAGGGAAAGGAGGCCATGCTGTGTGTCATATCACTGATGCTCTCTGCTCAAGTCCATTAGATAAGACATTTTTTTAAAACTCATAAATTGTAATTTTAATTCTTGTAGTTTTTTTAGTAACTTGAGGTATCCATTAACAATTTAGCTATGACAATGTTGCATGAACACTGCTGTAGAAATTTCATGGTAACATTTTTGCGTTCGCAACAATCTCACTCCTACTCCTTACCATGATGAAAATGCTCATTTCAATTTTGCAATATAGCTATCCTTTGGGGTGCTAGGGTTAACAAGACTTTCTTCCACCAAGGGATTCAGTTATATAGCTAGTTGTTTGTCAAGATGAATATGTCATGAGTAACAATACTGTAGCATTGCTTCTACAACACATTTGGGCCAACAACATTAAGACCTCAGTGAAAATGTAACCAAGAACCATAAAGTAAAGCTTATTTTATATTATATTGACTTTTATGTGAGATGAAGTAGGATGCCACATACAAGACTGAGAATTTATCTCTATGCAAACAGATGCTTATGAGGAGTTTCTTGAGTCTTCCTGTAAAGCCTTGTAATGAACTCTTCTTTGCTGCGTATTATATAAGCTGCTTATTGTAGCCAATCAGAATATGTGCGAAGATTTGCTTTATTATATAAATTTATGTTTTTTAAAAGACAGAGGTGTGTGTGGTTATGTATGAAACACCCAACCCAGGGATACTCCAATTCAAAGACAGTTGCAACCATGCACACTTATTTGTGGGATGCTACTAATATACGTCTTACATGTACAAATCTGATATAGCTTTTTTAAGTTAGAGTTTGTTTGGTGTGATGTTTTTGCTAACCATGTAGTAATTTAGAATGCATAGTGCAATAGTTTCTGCACCACATAAGCTCAAAAAATTGAAAGCATTAACTCCCCACTTTTTTACACATTTCAGCTTCCAAAATAGTACCTAGTCACTTCAGGACATTTGTGAGATTGCTTGAATACTCATGATATCACTTTAAATATCTAATCATAATAACCTCACGTATCCAGTATACAGATGTATGTCAAAAGAAAAATAGCATTTGTCTAGATATAAATGGCTTACATTACTTACAGCTGGGGTAAAGTATAGTTACTCTTGGGGACAGAGAGAAAAATGACTACATGCTCTAGTTTATTTTGGCCTACATTTCCATATATATTAAACAGGCATAAAAGTCTGAACTCAGCTTAATTACCACTATTAACTGAGTGCTTTGTTAACCTTTTAAACATATTTGTGCCCTGTTGAAAACATCATGATCATCATGACTACCTTACATTAAGCTTATTAAGGAGGACCTAAGTAGGGACATTTATGTCTGTTTAAAATATTGTATTGTACTTGGACCAATGGTTCAAAGAAAACCCTTTTTTGATTTTATGGTACAATGAAGAATATGGTGGGGCCCAGTTATAATCAGGAGCCATGGTTTAAAAAGCATGCATATATGAATATAATGTGTGTATTTGCTGTGTAATTCACAGTCATGAAAGAGTTGCCAATAACTTCCATATTCATCACCATATTATTCATTAACATTAGATAAACAGGGGTTCTTGTGGACCTTTGTCAGAACCCTAAAAAGTTAATGATTTGTACTTATTAATCTATTTTGCTTACACAAATGTATGTGTAATTGGGAATATAATTAATTTTCTTTTATTAAAGGGAAATTAAACCCATTTTTTTATTTCATGATTCAGATAGAACATGCAATTTTAAAAAACTTTCTAATTTACTTCTATTATCTAGTTTGCTTAATTCTCTTGATATTGTTTACTGAAAAGCATATCTAGATAGGCTCAGTAGTTGCTGATTGGTGACTGCACATAGATGCCTCATGTGATTGGCTCACCAGTGTGCATTGCTATTTCTTTAACAAAGGATATCTAAAGAATGAAGCAAATTAGGTAATAAAAGTAAATTGGAATGTTGTTAAGAATTGTATTCTCTACTGGAATCATGAAAGAAAAATCTTGGGTTTAGTGGAATCATGAAAGAAAAATCTTGGGTTTAGTGTCCCTTTAAGGTTTTCTTGAAGCAGGTCACATGACACAGTTTTCCCTTTTTATTTGCACCAAAAAATATTACAAGTCTATCAAAGGTACACAGGTAATATTTAAAAGAGTGATGTATTAAAACTGGGATGTGCATGTGTTTTTAATACACTGCCTGTCGCATAAGTAGATCACATTAATTACCATTTATTCATAACATTCTTCTTAATCTGACAAAGTAATTTCTAAAACACTGAGAGCCAACTGACATTTGATGCCATTACTGTTTTTTTTAGTTGAACTTAAAAGTACAGTAAAGACAGTAAAGTCAATATGAAACGTTCATGGTTCATATAGACAAGACCTATCAGAAAACTAGCAGATTTCCCGGCGGGCTGCAGCACCTGGGGCTGGCCGGCTACAATTTAAGGGGGTGGCGCTGAGTTGATGTAGCTTTATCACTTCTATTTTATGAGCTATACCTCAGGTCACAAAGTATTTCTGTGTAAGTTTTATTTCCTAGACCATCCATGTACCATGCTAGTGGGTTTCCTTTGAACAGCTTCTATAGTCTAATGAAGTCAACCAGTATAAAATGGAGTTTTGAATGAAATTGTGTTGTAGGATACCTATATAAAAACAATATGGGATTTTTTTTTATTACAAACTAATAATTTAATTCTGAAAAAAATATTGGGAGAAGGAATATTTCAGTTACTTCCTTGAGGAAAATGGGGTGTGGGCATTCTACATTCTATATGGGAAATAGGGCTGGTCTTTCAATTTTTCCAGGGATCTTTTCTATTCCCAGTCCGGCCCTGCATATAGAGCATACAATTTAAACAAGTTTCCAATTTACTTCTAGAATCAAATTTAAATCATTATTTGGGTATCCTTTTGTTGAAGGAGCAGCAATGCACTACTGTGAGCTAGTTGAACCAATCGAGTGAGCTATGACAAGAGGCATGCATGTGCAGCCACAAATATCCACATTATCATAGGTACTATCTAAAAAATACATCCTTATTGATGCATATTTTAATTTATGGTTTAATATAAATTTTACTTGCTATAAAATGAAATCTGAAATAACTAGAACACAAATAGTGCATTCTATTTTAAAATATACTTCTATATGCTATTTGAAATATTTGGTTTTGTCATAAACATTTAAATATGTAATATACTGGGGCCTATTTATCAAAGGTCTTGCGGACCTGATCCTTGCTGAATGCGGAGAGCAATACGCTCTTCGTATTCAGCATTGCACCAGCAACTCACAAGAGCTGCTGGTGCAACGCCGCCCCCTGCAGACTTGCGGCCAATGGGCCGCCAGCAGGGGGTGTCATCCAACCTAATCGTACTCGATCAGGTTGAATTCTGGCGATTCCTGTTCGCCTGCTCAGAGCAGGTGGACAGGGTTATGGAGCAGCGGTTTAGACCGCTGCTTCATAACTGCTGTTTCTGGCGAGTCTGTAGACTCGCCAGAAACACGGGCCCACAAGCTCCGTTCGGAGCTTGATAAATGGGCCCCACTGTATCTATACTTAACTAAAATATAGATATTTTATTCCTAATCAACTTTACATGAGTTGTTGCTGTTAAGTTAAACAACTTATGAAAAGGAACAAGGACAGAAACCACTTCTATACAGCTTAAAACGACACATAGAATGACAGATATGAAAATATAGCCAATCTTATTCTGTTTTATTGGAGCTGTTTAATAACAAAGTAACATGAACATACTTCAGTAATTCTGTTTGACATATTTCCATGGCACATTTGATAAATCTGTTCTGTGATAAATGTCACTCGTGGTGTTAACGTCTGCTGAAGATATCTATGAAATGTGGCAAAAAGTCATGAGACATCCCTAGAAAGGGTTCCGTCTTCTTTGCAAATGCTTTCTCTACTGACTGGCATATATGGGATAGCATATATTACACATCATTATAAGTGTGCTCTGGAATAGCATTAATGTTAATATTATCTTTTTATAAGTTGAAATATATATGTTGCTTTTTGGTTTCTGTACTTGAAGAAAAACAGGATAACACCAAAAATAGAATTTTTCTTCTTTTCTTACCTTAAAGGGACACTGAACACAAATGTTTTCTTTCGTGATTTAGATAGAGCGTGCAATTTTAAGCAAGTTTCTGATTTACTCCTATTATCATCTTTTCTTCATTCTCTTGCTATCTTTATTATAAAAAGAAGGCATCTAAGCTTTTTTTGGGTTCAACTCTGGATAGCACTTTTTTATTGGTCGATTAATTTATCCACCAATCAGCAAAAACAACATAGGTTGTTCACCAAAAATGGGCCGGCATCTAAACTAAGTGAGGTTGAACTGGGACTGAATTAAGGACTATTTTATTGCATATGCTAGGATCAGGCACATTTGCATCCCTATGAATATCCATGTCTAATGCTGTGAATTATGCCTTCCCTTAGAAAAAAAAATACAACCAAATATCTTTCATGTATAAAAATTATGTTTTAAACTAAAAAGTTTTTGCATTCCACAGATCAAAAATTTAACAACAAACTTTAGGCTAGATTACAAGTTTTGCGTTTTGTGTGGTGCTAACTTGCAAGTTATTGTTACCTCTCTCACTTACCTACAGCGCTGGTATTACAGGTTTACAAAAACCCGGCGTTATCAGGCAATATTGCAGTGTAAAGCAAAATTGAGCTCCATACCACACTACAATACCAGCGCTGCAGTGATCCAATCAGCCAATAGGATTGAGCTTGCATTCTATTGGCTGATTGAGTATGGATCTTGTATAGGCTGCACTGCACACTTTTTTTGGCTGTAACGCAGCATAACTACTGCAGCTTTCAAAAAGTCCTTTTTCAATGGGACTTCCTTTGCGCCAGTATTACGAGTCTGCCTGGGAGGCCAAAAAGGGAGCGGTAGAGCCTATACTGTCAAGATCCATACCGTAAACTGAAAGTCAGTAGTTATGGGTTTTACGCTACAGAGCTGTACCATAAAACTCATAACTAAAGTGCTAAAAAGTACACTAACACCCATAAACTACCTATTTACCCCTAAACCGAGGCCCTCCCACATCACAAACAATAAAATTAAATTATTAACCCCTAATCTGCCGCTCCCGACATCGCTGCCACTATAATAAACATATTAACCCCTAAACCGCCGCAGTCCTGCATCGTAAACACTAGTTAAATATTATTAGCCCCTAATTTGCTGTCCCTAACATCGCCGCAACCTACATTACTGTTATTAACCCCTAATCTGCTGCCCCCAATGTCGCCGCCACCTACCTACACTTATTAACCCCTAACCTGCCGCCCCCAATGTCGCCGCCACCGACATTACAATTATTAACCCCTAATCTGCCACCCCCGACATCACCGCCACCTACCTACACTTATTAACCCCTAATCTGCTGCCCTCAATGTCGCTGCCACTATACTAAAGTTATTAACCCCTAAACCTAACCCTAACACCCACTAACTTTAATATAATTAAAATAAATCTAATTAAAAATTCCTATCATTAACTAAATAATTTATATTTAAAACTAAATACTTACCTATAAAATAGCCCCCAATGTTAAAATAAAAATAATCTGCCACCCCCGACATCACCGCCACCTACCTACACTTATTAACCCCTAATCTGCTGCCCTCAATGTCGCCGCCACTATACTAAAGTTATTAACCCCTAAACCTAACCCTAACACCCACTAACTTTAATATAATTAAAATAAATCTAATTAAAAATTCCTATCATTAACTAAATAATTTATATTTAAAACTAAATACTTACCTATAAAATAGCCCCCAATGTTAAAATAAAAATGAACAAAAAAGGAATATACTTCTTTTTTTAATCTACCTTTTCTAGCCAAATTACATTTCAACTTACTATTAAGTGAAGTACAGAGTGTATCATGGGTTAATGTGCAGTGACAGCTATCCATGTCATCTTAGCCAAAACTATGCTCTCTTTTATTTTTATGTTTAATACAAAGTGTTTAAGATTTCTATTCAGTCTGCCCCTTAGTTTGCAGATCTATTCCCTGTTACTGCACATTTATTTTTCTATATAGAGTTCTGTGTTTTCCATTGTGTTCAAATGATTTCTACGAACTTTATTACACCAGCATCAATGCTGCTTATGAATAAAATCCCAGATGAAATCAGAAGCCACTTTAAATTGTAATAAAGATGAAGTAAAACAACCCTAGCGCACAAACCAAAACAAAAGAGGTGTTAGTGGAGTTAGCAAACAGCAGGGAATAAAACAGATTAAATTGACACATTTGATAATATTTTTTTAATTTACAAAAAAGTTTCTTCCAATAACGTATATAGTTTATTATAGTTTATAGTAAATAAAGTTGAAAGCTAGGATTGGGAATCAGTTACACTAGAAAGACATTCAACTATAAATTCAATTCCCTTTAAAATGTGTAATTATGCCTAATTAAATGGAATTATTGTAATGTGCAAATATTTATTTTACCCACTTTTCCTTTAATTTAACTCCTTTTACTTCCCCTAGTGAAGCTCTAATACATCATGTAGACTTCAGAACCATAACTATACAACACTCTATACAATTGCTTGATCAGTTCAGGAGCTCATTTATATATGCCCCTAATTGGCCAAAACAGACAAATGAGATAAACTGCTCAAAGGTTATTTCCCTATGTTGAATATACATTGTAAAATTTGCTATAGCAAGTCCAGTTTAAAACACTTTTAAATGTTTTCTTTTCTATACAATTAATTTGCAGTTATTTTCACTTATCCTCTTAACATCACAGACAGCTACTTGTTTACATCAGTGGGCTTCATCAAAGCCCCCAGAATTCCAAAATATTGCAGCATTTTTGAAAGGCAAAGGGGCCGATTTTTCATGGTTCGAATGGGGCCAAATACTCCTGTTTCCACTGCTCCTTAACTCGTCCACCGCCTCTGAGGCTGCGGACATCAATCCGCCCGATCGGGTTGTTTGACACCCGGCATTGCACAAGCCGTTCACCAGAACGGCTTGTGCAATGTTAAATGCCAACAGCGTATGCTGTCGGCACTTAGCGATGTCTGGCAGACATAATACGCTATTGTGGATCATGTCCACCAGACCCTGATAAATCAACCCCGAAGGGTTAAAGAAGAATACTAATGTGAGGTCTTTATCTGAATCAATAAACATATTTATATTATGCTATGTAGGTTAGAGAAACAATGTATAATGTAATTATTAACTGCTACTTTTAAAATAAATTCTTTCATTTTTAGGAATGTATATCAGTTAAACGAACCTTTAATAATGACTGTTTCATGCTAGCTAAATATTTATTTTAGAATTGCCCATTGTGCCATGATACCTTTAGACGCAGCTTATGGATTGGTCATACAGAATTAGCCATGTGCACACTGTGAATGACAGCATGATGCTCAATACAATACAGATGAGTGTAAAAGGTTACCATGGCAGCAATCATAAATGTCTGAACTATAATTAGCCAGTAAACATCAAGGGGAATCTTAGACTCTTCAGAGAAAACTATAATATATGTAGAGCAGAAATTAAAGCCCACAGGGCTAACTTGTAGAAATCTTTCATGCAGATCCAAATAGGAATTTCTGCTGAATCCACTAATTTCACAAAATATGTGAAAGCAATGAATAAAATAATTTATTATATACAAAATACCTATAATATAGAAGTGCATGTAATTAAATAGACTGTTTAAATGCTTTTTAATTAGTTGCCTTTCTTGGAGAACTGAGCCCATGGAATGGAATATCTCAGCCTGCTGGCTCCAGTGATTTAAACAGATGAGAGGAGCCTTCCTATGCAAAAATACAGTTTATGGATTTTACACTTAAAGGGACATGACACCCATGCAATTTTAAACAACATTTAATTTTATTTCTATTATATCATTTTTGTTGAAAAGCATATCTAGATAGGCTCAGGAGCTGCTTATTAGTGGCTGCACATGTATGCCTCATGTTATTGGTTCTGCCATGTGCATTGCTGTTTCTTTACCAAAATATACTAAGAGGCCTATTTAACAAATGTCTGTCGGACCTGATCCGACAGTGCGGATCAGGTCCGACAGACATCGCTGAATGCGGAGAGCAATACACTCTCCCTATTCAGCATTGCACCAGCAGCTCACAAGAGATGCTGGTGCAACGCTGCCCCCCGCAGACTCGCAGCCAATCGGCTGCCAGCAAGGGGGTGTCAATCAACCCGATCATACTCGATCTGGTTAAATTCCGGCGATTCCTGTCAACCTCATCAGAGCAGGCGGACAGGGTTATGGAGCAGCGGTCTTTAGGCTGCTGCTTCATAACTGCTGTTTCTGGCGAGCCTGCAGGCTCGCCAGAAACACGGGGCCTCAAGCTCCATTCTGAGCTTGATAGATAGGTCCATAAGAGAAGAAAGCAAAATAAATAGTAGAAGAAAATTGTTTAAAATTGTACAGTATTCTCTATCTAAATCATGAAAGAAAAAACTTGGGTTTCATGAATCTTTAAGCTTTCGGTATATTGAAGAAAAGGACTGAGACGTTCGTACTCCATTCCATAACCGATATTTCCTTATTAAACAGATGTTACAAAAATATTATAAAGTAATAGTTTTTGCTACATTAATGATAAAAGTGAGTCACAAACCATCTTACTTTACATACAAGATATATTCAGTGCATATGCAATGGGGAGGTGTGTGTGAAAAATGCAGCACTCTAATTTGACCATCTCTGATTAAGTCAAACATGATCAGAGCTCAGGTTTCAACAACTGCTACTCTGTCCCTGACTGTCATGGCTCCATCCACAGAACACCTGCAACTCCATTCACAAGTCTCTCTCACTCAGTCTAGGCCTCACAGTCCCAGAAGGCACCCTGCTAATGTTATGAGGTATACATTATTCAAGCAATCCCCTTTCACATACAACAACCCTAACCTTCATGCAGGTTCCTGATGCAGAGTCAGTGGCAGTAGCTACAAGCTGGCAGCCTGTACTGCTTCCTAATCTAAAGCACTAGGTATGCATTTACATTTAACCACACTGTGCTGGTGCTAAGAGGAGACCTACTGGGCAGCAAGGCAATCATTTGAAAGATGTTGGGAATGGACAGCACTTCCAGAAAGGGCCATTAAATTTGACTTTTAAATTGTTCAGGGGGGGTTCCACCCATTTTATAATATAGCTGGTTTAAATACTGGACTGCCAGTTAGACATCAGACACCTGGCAAATATGGCAAGGTCAAGCATGGTTTACAAGAAGTTGTACATTTATATCAGGGTGTCCAAAGTAACTGTTATTGTAACTCAGTTTGGTTATCATCTTAGCATGACAGTCTATTTCTAAGTAGATATGATTAAAATCGCACCACCCTCAATTTACACTAAAACAATATTTCAGTTCATACTATGATCAGAATTTGTACCCTCTCATTGTTCAGGTATTCTATGATAATTGAGGAGATAGCTGCAATATAAATGAACAGGCATGGAAGTTATTCTAGCTCTTGTTCTATCTCAGGAGTGCTGTTCTCTTTCTCTTTTTTCACACACACACACACACACACACACACACACACACACACACACACACACACACACACACCTATATATATATATATATATATATATATATATATATATATATATATATATATAGAGAGAGAGAGAGAGAGAGTATGCAAAAGTCTCAGGCCCCCATTCAATTTGTTGTTTTAGCAATGGTATAATGACCATATATAATTATTTCTCAGTCTCTTTATTAGAATACAACCAGAAAATGTTTGTATGCAGTGTTAAGAAACATAAAAAAAAAATAAAAAAACAGCTTCTATAGGCTAAAATGGCAAGTATTTAGTGTGACCTCTCCTTAGACTTGAGCAATTGCAGGAACCTGGCTCTCGTAAACCTAAATGGAATGGAACTCTAATGTTATTGCTAACACCTGTATTTATCCTATTATTTCATGTCAAAATGACTGCTTTGAAAAGGTCTATTACACCAGGATTGTGAAAGACATGCTTAAGCATTACATACACATGTGGTATGAGTTTAATTCATTGGAAGCTTGCTAATAAGACCAACTTTCAATCACATCATTCCATTCAAAATGCCAAAGATCACTGAATTTGACAGACATAAAATCATACTTTTGCATCAGCAAGGCTACTCTCAAAGGAATATCAGCAAACTGGATACTCAAGATGTGGTATTCAAGCTGTTATAAAGAAATATGAAGAAAAAAAAAGGACCGACCAAGAAAACTTTCAAAATCTGATGAGAAGTTTCTCATAGTTTCTCCTTTGAGAGACCGGAAGAAGTCCAGCAAGGACCTGGCTCAGCATCTAGCATCTTCATCGGGATGCCAAGTTGTCACTTCTACAATCTAAAGAAGCTTGTTCAGGAATGGTCTTTGTGGAAGAGTAGTAGCCATGAAACAACTTTTTTTGTAAGGGGAACAGGATGAAAAGAGTGGAATGAAGATCAGTGGAAAGGAGTATTATCGAGTGATGAATCCAAGTTTGATTTTTGGTTCTAATCGTCGACATTATGTAAGAAAAAGAGTTGGAGAGAGATGAATGAGTGCTTGCGGCCTTCAGTGAAACATGGTGGAGGTTCTGTCCTGGTTTGGGGCTGCATTTCTGTCAGTAATGTTGGCGATATTGTCCAAATTGATGGGATTATGAATGCAGAAAAGTACATACAGCATTTAATTCATCATGCCATTCCTTCTGGAAAGCACTTGATTGGGAATGGTTTAATATTTCAGCATGATAACGATCCCAAGCAAACTGCTATTGCAGTGAAATCATATTTCAACATGTTAAGTTATTTCATATGGTCAGTATCAAGAATGATCATAACGAAATCATAGAGCATGAATACACTGTTCCAAAGGCTTCTGGAAAATTGGTTATAATGTGAACTATTTATATTAAACCTAGGTTACTAGCTTGCAGTTTGGTTGTGAAATATTTTTTTTGCACTGAAACTGATATTTTGAGAAGGTTTTAACCAGTCAGTGTTTGCTTAGAGGTAATAGTCTATCAACAACAACAAATGACTCTTACTATGGACCATAGCAGGTCTCTGCTTCAATATGAGCTGCTTTTAATTACATTTGACTAAAACTATATATATACAATGAAGCACTACAATGGACGTTCTGCTGCTTCTGTAGCCAGCTCATGGTGTGTGAAAATATTCACTCAGATCTATTTTTTTAAATGTAATGTTCAAATGATCATGTTACGTGTACAAAAAGTGGTGAAAAAAGTGCCAATTGTAGTTACTGTATAAAGTCTAAGGGGTAGATTTATGAACTGTCAAGAGGACATGATTAGCTACAGCGAATCATGTCCGCTCGACATCACTAAATGGTGAAATGCTTGTTCAATGCCATCCCCTGCTCACTGGCGGCCAAATGGCCATTAGCAGCAGCTGTCAATCATCCCGGGATGATTTCAATCTGCCACCTAAAAGGTGGCAGACAGTTTAAGGAGCAGCAATCTTATGACCGTTGCTTCTTAACTCCTGATTCAGGCGAGCCTGAAATGATGGGACTCCGAAGTAGCATCTGCTGCTTCATATATGGAGCCCAAACACTCAATCTTCCTTTATAAATCCTTTATACTATACAATACACAGCCTTCTGCCTCTCCATTTGGGGTTTCTCATAGCAACTCATCAAGGAAAACTCCCTAATATAAAAGTATGTATGTAAGGTTAATTCCATATTTTGCACAAAATCCATGAAAGATTGTATTTTTATTATTATTTAAGATGGTTTCATAGAATTTAAGCGGTGATCTATGAGGTTCATTTGCTTCCTTATATGCTGTTGGATTTTTGTTCTGCATCATTTTACTCTTTTCCCAGTCACACATTGCAGTACAATGTTGCTCCTAAACTTTGTATAAAAAAATATTCCTTTGTATCTTGCTATTTTCCCCATGTATGTATATAGGGTATGTTCTTAAATAATAAGTTCTAAAAGAAAAATATAAAGTGATTCATGCTGTATAAAATGTATAAAAAAATAAAAAATGTGATCAAACAAACACAGTGCACAGAATATAATTTGCTATTATTGGAATTAAACTCTAGGGGGACGATTTATGAAAGTGCGAACGGACATGATCCGCTGTAGTGATCATGTCTGCCGCACATTGACAAATGCCGACAGCATATGCTGTCGACATTTATCATTGCACAAGCATTTCACGACAAATGCTTGTGCAATGTCACCTCCTGTAGATTCACGGCCAATCGGCTGCTAGTAGGGGTTGTCAATCAACACGATCGTATGCGATCGGACGGATTGCTGTCCGCCGCCTCAGATGTAGCAAACGAGTTAAGGCTCGCGCGGAAACAGGTGTATAGGGCCCCATTCGGGCCATGATAAATCGGCCCCCATATGTTAAATTCTTAGGCAGACAACTTGACCACTACTCTATTAGTTCCCACTGATGTTTTTGAATGTATTTAAAAGTGATACACTCAATGTAAGTGATACAACAAAGCAATTAAAAAATGTGATCAAACAAGCACAGTGCATAGATAGAAATGCAAAAAAATATACTTAAGTTATAATTCACCACAAATGAAAATAGATGTAGAAAGTCCACTTTATTTTCTTGAATTCTTCTGTTATAGTAATGTCTTAGGGTGGTTTCCTAAAAAAGATAGAAACATAGACATAGTGCAAAACAGTTTACATATAAAATGATATCCAAATTCGAAAGAACGGTACTCACTTGGAAGAGAGCTTCTATAGCTCTAAGTTATAGATGTTATTTAAAATCCCACTGGCATAGACCGGAACATGTTATCCAAGGATTTATTACAATATTAAAAAAAATTGTATAGGTATAAAAACAGATCAAATAAAATACAAACAAATCTTACAGAGTCAGGTAAAGATTTAAATCAAGGGAATGCACACCAGCAGCGTTTATTAGACCTGTAAACTTCAGAGGGACTGGTCTTTTCCAATTAACCTCAGTTTATCTTTAGTAACTACACTGCTCTATTTGTAACCGGGCAATGTCCCATTCGTCTGTTGATGCCGCTCTGTGTGTAATGTGAGAATAGAATTATACACATGTATATGTATGTGTATATGTTTATATGTATATACAGTGTATGTTTGTATGTATATATATATATATATATATATATATATATATATATATATATATATAGCAATCAATTGGTAGGTGCACTCCATGAGACAAATTTAACTGCCGTGGTGCTGCATATAAATAAATATCATGTCCAGTTTAACTCCAGGTAGAGAATAAACAGATGCTGCACTCACCGGTCTTAGTAGAAAAGATCCTTTAATTCACAATTCAAAAGTACATCCAAAAAACACAAATACCCCCAAACGTTTCGGTACCATCCTGGTACCTTTCTCAATGGGTGTGTTATAGTTCCCCAGCAAACGATCCTAGCTAACTAACACCGCTACCACCCCATTTATACCCCTAGCGTGCCCCTAGCTTCCAGTATCACCAGCCAATGCAGCGCCGTTGCGTCATAATTGCCGAACATGGGAAAAGGAAAGTCAAGCAACAACGTGGATAATTAGCATAGTCACGCCTTCTGGGACCGGCAAAGTCCCTCATCATCATCTGCTCAGTTCGATGCGCACGCAGCACCGGAATCAGCTGGAAATCACGGAGGATAGAAAGAAAGGCAAATGCCTCTCTGGAAATGTGCAAATACCAAATAGAGTATAGAAAGTTAAAACCGGCTAAGCAGAATACTAATGTAGTTAGATGGTGTAGACTGCCTATATCAAATTTGGAACTTTATCAAATGCATAATATCACAAATGTTTCAATAAATTAGCAAGATAGATACATATAATTCCCCCATTACCAGGGAATCCTTGAAGATGCATTAAAGTAACATTATGCCCTGATATCTGTACTAGAATAGCACTAATCCCTAGGGCAGATATCAGGGCAGATATCAGGGCATCAGGGAGATGTTCTGGATCTTCAGGCTAGGTATTAGAGTTCCACATGGAATGAACTCAGAGTATGATTTAATTAACTACAGTAAATAATACTTTTGGTTTGGTTTATTTGTATACAATAGTAAGAAACCATACACCAAATTAGATCAATATTATGCCAAATGTGGCTCATGCACAAGGGTGCATTCTTATTTTTTATACACACACACACATATATATATATATATATATATATATATATATATATATATATATATATATATATATATATATATATATACTGTATATTTATATAATAGCCCATTCCATTAAATCTAGCCATATGGACTGAGCCTGTAGGTAAGTACAGTTTTATGTATGTTTCTCTCTCTCATCGTTATTATTAAAGGGACAGTAAACACCAGAATTTTTGTTGTTTAAAAAGGTAGATAATCCCTTTATTACCCATTCCCCAATTTTGCATAACCAACACAGTTATATTAATATACGTTTTACCTCTGTGATTACCTTGTATCTAAGCCTCTGCAAACTGCCCCCTTATTTCAGTTATTTTGACAGACTTGCATTTTTAGCCAATCAGCGCTGACTCCTAGGAGCTTCACGTGCCTGAGCTCAATGTTATCTATATGAAACACATGAACTAACGCCCTCTAATGGTGAAAAACTGTCAAAATGCTTTCAGATTAGAGGCAGTCTTCAAGGTCTAAGAAATTAGCACATGAACCTCCTAGATTTAGCTTTCAACTAAGAATACCAAGCGAACAAAGCAAAATTAGTAAAAAAAAGTAAATTGGAAAGTTGTTTAAAATTACATGCCCTATTTAAATCATGAAATATTTTTTTTTTACTTTACTGTCCCTTTAATAGTAAAGTACAGCACTACATGAAGAATTTCATTACTTATATACCATCGGCTTAGCACAAACCTCATCGCTTGAGTGATATCCCACATGAACTTAACTGCTCATTCCCAAAAAATTAAATTATGTGAGAGATTTAATGAACCTGCACTATCAGACATGCAGATATTAACACACCCTAGACTATCTGTTGAGCAATGAAAGGATCATTTTGGCCTTGTAATATGAGTAAAAAATAGAAGCACTATTGATTGTGCTCAAGCAATGTTAACACAGTAATATGTTTGACCTCCGCTTGTTATCTAGGCTTTCTGCTGCCATATAGCTCTTAAGATACAGTAGATGCATGCTCCTGAGCCTAGCTAGTGTTCTCTCATGGGAAGCAGAAAAGTATTAATGAAGGGTACCAAGATAAATAATTTAATTTTATAATAGAAGTAAATTGGAATTTTCTTAAATTGTACGCTCTGCGTAAATGATTAAAGTGTAATTGTTATTAGTGTGTCCCTCTTAAATAGGGAGTCTTCTTACTGCATGAGTCTCTTGCATGTTTGAATTGATTTGGAATAGGTCTGTAAATGTAGAGGAGAATGGATGAGGGTTAGAGAGAGGAGATTTTTAAAGCTTAATGGCTTTATCTTGAAGTAATCTGACTTCAGAAGGACATTTCTTATTGACTTCTGAAAAAAAAGATGGAACTAAAAGACCCTGTGTGATATTTCCATGGCTAAGTAATAAAGCTCCCTGGAATACTGATCCTCATCATGTATGTCTATAGTATAGAACTTTAAGGTTGATAGGATTGTACCTAGGAATGATATGTATTAACAGTATATATATATATATATATATATATATATATATATAATCCAAAAAATACTAAAGGTTTGCAGATGCGGTATTCAGTTAAAACATCCAAAAATGTATTAAATACAAAAAAGTTAAAAATAACATATGCAGGCCCATTTATCAAGCTCCGTATGGAGCTTGAAGGGCCGTGTTTCTGGCGAGTCTTCAGACTCGCCAGAAACACAACTTATGAAGCAGCGGTCTAAAGACCGCTGCTCCATAACCCTGTCCGCCTGCTCTGAACAGGCGGACAGGAATCGCCAGACATCAACCCGATCGAATACGATCGGGTTGATTGACAGCTCCCTGCTGGCGGCCGATTGGCCGCGAGTCAGCAGGGGGCGGCGTTGCACCAGCAGCTCTTGTGAGCTGCTGGTGCAATGTTAAATGCGGAGAGCGTATTGCTCTCCGCATTTAGCGAGGTCTTGCGGACCTGATCCGCAGTGTCGGATCAGGTCCGCAAGCCCTTTGATAAATGGGCCTGATGGACTGTACCAAATGTGTAATCCGTAGATTTAAAGGTAAATTACCCAATTCCATTCGCCTGCCTAACTCTAAGGCCCCAATTTATCAAAGGTCTTGCGGACCTTATTCTATACTGCAGATCAGGTCCGCAAGACCTCGCTAAATGCGGAGAGCAATACGCTCTCCGCATTTAACATTGCACCAGCAGCTCACAAGAGCTGCTGGTGCAACGCCGCCCACTGCTGACTCGCGGCTGCCAGCAGGGAGGTGTCAATCAACCCGATCATATTCGATCAGGTTGATTTCCGGGGATTCCTGTCCGCCTGCTCAGAGCAGGCAGACAGGGTTATGGAGCAGCAGTCTTTAGACCGCTGCTTCATAACTTGTGTTTCTGGCGAGTCTGAAGACTCGCCAGAAACACGGCCCTTCAAGCTCCGTACGGAGTTTGATAAATATGGGCCAAGGTGTGAATCACACTTATCTATAATAAAAGCTCACAGCAATAACAGTACAATATATTTGTAAATGTTGCGCATAGAGACCGATACTGGAATATTGTATATATCAAGGATATAAATAATATAATTAAATTGCAACTTATATGCACAGATTCAGTAATTCATTTGTCGGTATGGAGTAAGGGAGATATCATTGCTAATAAGTGTCCCATATTACAATAAAATCCAAACATTTCATATGATTTGCATCTAATTTCAATTTGTTTGAATGTGGTGGATTATTTTAGGAGTGCCACAGACAGAGAGATGTAGAAAGCTAGAGAGCTGAAGAGACTAAATCAAATGTAAATAAAAATGTCAAGGACATGTTGTTTGTAACAATTCAATGCTATGCATTTAGATGTATATATATATATATGTATAAAAAATAAGAATGCGCCCTTGTGCATGAGCCACATTTGGCATAATATTAATCTAAATAGGTGTATGATTTCTTACTATTGTACACAAATAAACCAAACCAAAAGTATTATTTACTGTAGTTAATTAAATCATACTCTGAGTTCATTCCATGTGGAACTCTAGTACCTAGCCTGAAGATCCAGAACATCTCCCTCTTGCCCAGCATCCTATATCTATCTTCACCTATACAGGGGTAAACACTTTCTCAATGACCTGCCACCAAAAGGTGGCCAAGGATTTATTGTGTTTTCTGGCAAAAATGCTGGACAAGAGGGGTAGTGGCCTCTCCTGCACTTATTGTTGACAGATGATTTCTGATACGAGTGTTAACGTCATTTGACGTTAACCCTACATATTGAGTCTGACATTCAATGCATGTGATTACATAAATAACATACAAAATGGTACAGTTCAGACATGACTCAATCTTAAAAATTCCCCAGTAGTCATGGAACAGAAGTTATCTGAGATTAAGGCATATTTGCAAGGTCTGCATCATCTCTTGCCACATCTAAATATACCTTTATGTTGAAGCCAAGAGCTTTCAGCCTGGCTCTCTGATATAGTTAGACAAGAGGAGGGTAAAAAGTTAACCAAAGTTTTACTTTTCCTATAGGAACATTGTAACCCCTTATCAACACAGTTAGTTATACCATCATCAGCAGCCAAAAGCTTAAAATGTTTTTTAACAATTTGCAAATCTCCCTATATTTACCTTTAAATCATGTTAATTACAGAGAAGCAGCAATTGTTTTTAAACCAATCAGTGGTCAATACAGGGTACATAAGTCATGTAACAGGTGTACTCATTAGCTATGAATACGGCCTAGTGCCGAAACATGTTAGCATTTCTTTTGCTGTGAATCTACGGATTACACATTTGGTACCTTCCATATGTTATTTTTATCTTTTTTGTATTTAATACATTTTTGGATGTTATAACTGAATACCGCCTCTGCAAACCTTTTGTATTTTTTGGATTACACTTTTTACCAGGACAAGCAGGGGAGGTTTCTTAAAATCATCACTCTTCAGTCCCAGTTCAACTTTGACAGCTTTGACCTTGTTCGTGGATCTAAGGAGGTTAACAGCTCATTAGAGTTACTGCCGTCAGACTCAACTCCTAATTGGACAAGCAGAACACGTGGACGCTGACACGCACCGCTTCAGAGAGACTTGGAAGCTCACGCCAACAACCAGGGAGTGGATTGCGCTCAGAAGGAGAAAAACGCCAACAACATTTACCTAGGACATCCGAGGGCACCTGGACCGGTAAGTGGGCACAGTCGCATAGTGGTTTTACTGATGTGCATACAGTTGTATCCTAGACCCATACCGGTAGTGCCTTTAGAAAAACCACTGAAGAATTTATGCACTTAACCCCCTTTTGGGACTGTGGGACACTCGTGGTAACAGTTTGTTTGGTTTGTCAGGTCTATTAACAATAGAGACAGTTCTAATCTACAATCCATTGCTGTATTATACCTTATACAAGGGGGTCTATGAGCATAAGCTGCTGGGGCACATAAAAGACTATACTGTCTAGACTTATTATCCTATTGAACTCAGACGCAACCCTTCTTCATTTTTGTATATATATATATTGTGGCGCTATACAAATAAATCATATTAATAATACAAATACATATGTTTCATGTGTATGAATATGCTTGTTCAGAATTCACAAAATTCTTACCTTAATACAATAATAAACTACAATTTTCACAAAGTTTTGGAGAGCTTTTATATAGAACTAAAACTAAATAAAGAAAAACAAAACATAATTTGGGGAGCCGGAAACATAGTGAATAGGTAAAATATATTTTTCTTGTCAACTGTTTGAGATATCTTCTTTAATCAAAGCTGAAGATGCAGTGCTGCCAAGATGTTAACGTAACATATAAGTGATTACTTATTAAGAAGAGTTTAGAAGTCACAATACTTTTTGATCCATAGCTTCAAAGAAAAAGTCACCCTGAGATGTATAATCATTATGAAGGAAACATCAAAGACAATATGCTGACAGAATCCCAAAATAAATAAAGTAAAATATACTACATCTTAAGATTTCAATATGTCAAGTGCAAGCACTGTATGTATTTATTTTTTCTGAACTATATGTTATTGGTTATACTTTTTTATAATTTTTTTAATATTTTTTTATTGTGGACATATTTTGAAAGTGGAAGATGATTGGCCATGTTTATTGGATGGTGGTCCTTCAGAATGTACATAGCTAAATTAAGTTAAAGTAATGGTTAGGAAACAGTAAAAAAATAACTTTTGTAATAGAAAACATTTGCACTTGGAGGTGTTAAAGTTATCTAACAAAAATGCCAAAGCGATACCGTGTGAAATCTACCAATTTGTTTTTTTTATTCTAATGTAAAAGGGAGGAGGACGAAATGAAAATACAGCGTAGAAATGATAACTTAACTACAGGGAGTGCAGAATTATTAGGCAAATGAGTATTTTGACCACATCATCCTCTTTATGCATGTTGTCTTACTCTAAGCTGTATAGGCTCGAAAGCCTCCTACCAATTAAGCATATTAGGTGATGTGCATCTCTGTAATGAGAAGGGGTGTGGTCTAATGACATCAACAGCCTATATCAGGTGTGCATAATTATTAGGCAACTTCCATTCCTTTGGCAAAATGGGTCAAAAGAAGGACTTGACAGGCTCAGAAAAGTCAAAAATAGTGAGATATCTTGCAGAGGGATGCAGCACTCTTAAAATTGCAAAGCTTCTGAAGCGTGATCATCGAACAATCAAGCGTTTCATTCAAAATAGTCAACAGGGTCGCAAGAAGCGTGTGGAAAAAACCAAGGCGCAAAATAACTGCCCATGAACTGAGAAAAGTCAAGCGTGCAGCTGCCAAGATGCCACTTGCCACCAGTTTGGCCATATTTCAGAGCTGCAACATCACTGGAGTGCCCAAAAGCACAAGGTGTGCAATACTCAGAGACATGGCCAAGGTAAGAAAGGCTGAAAGACGACCACCACTGAACAAGACACACAAGCTGAAACGTCAAGACTGGGCCAAGAAATATCTCAAGACTGATTTTTCTAAGGTTTTATGGACTGATGAAATGAGAGTGAGTCTTGATGGGCCAGATGGATGGGCCCGTGGCTGGATTGGTAAAGGGCAGAGAGCTCCAGTCCGACTCAGACGCCAGCAAGGTGGAGGTGGAGTACTGGTTTGGGCTGGTATCATCAAAGATGAGCTTGTGGGGCCTTTTCGGGTTGAGGATGGAGTCAAGCTCAACTCCCAGTCCTACTGCCAGTTTCTGGAAGACACCTTCTTCAAGCAGTGGTACAGGAAGAAGTCTGCATCCTTCAAGAAAAACATGATTTTCATGCAGGACAATGCTCCATCACACGCGTCCAAGTACTCCACAGCGTGGCTGGCAAGAAAGGGTATAAAAGAAGAAAATCTAATGACATGGCCTCCTTGTTCACCTGATCTGAACCCCATTGAGAACCTGTGGTCCATCATCAAATGTGAGATTTACAAGGAGGGAAAAGAGTACACCTCTCTGAACAGTAATAGTCACCTGCACACACAGATATCCCCCTAAAATAGCTATAACTAAAAACAAACTAAAAACTACTTCCAAAACTATTCAGCTTTGATATTAATGAGTTTTTTGGGTTCATTGAGAACATGGTTGTTGTTCAATAATAAAATTAATCCTCAAAAATACAACTTGCCTAATAATTCTGCACTCCCTGTATAGTATCTTGGCTCACTCTATTAGCACTTACCAGTGAATACTGTTTTTTAAAGGGGACTTGACACTTCCTTTTCCTTTCATGTGCCATAATTATTGGACAGAATAAAAGTTTACCCATAGCCTCGATGTTATTATTATCTCACAGTTCTTCCCTCAAGCACTTAAACTAACAGGCCAGTTTTAAACAACTTTTTAAAATATGGGGAGGTAAAAAGTGAGTTTAAAATCCTCCAATAATTACAAAATATAAAGAAAATAACTAATTGTTTAGTTCATTTAACAAATCTTAACAAGTCAAGAGGCTTGCTTTTCCCAGAAAACCTCTGGATAAACTGTTTCTAATGCAGCAAAGGATTCTGTGTACGATATGCAAATGAGGTTCACAATGACTCACTATTTATCTTCAGTCTGCTTTTACACAGACTCCCTTTTACGCCATAGCATTGCTGTATACACAGCTTTTAAGCTTAGCTAGGCTTAGTACAGTAATTCAGACAATCCCAGGACAGCTGTTTTGTGGTTGTTGCCACTCATTAGCTGGGAGTAGGTGAATTACTGCTGGGTGAAGTTGACTTCTGGGCGAAATACAACAACTTTTAAAATTATGGGGAGGTGAAAATTGAGTTTAAAATCCTCCACTAAGCACAAAATATAAAGAAAATAACTCATTGTGTAGTTTATTTAACAAATCTTAACAAGTCAAGAGGCTTGCTTTTCCTAGAAAACCTCTGGATACACTGTTTCTAATGCAGCAAAGGATTCTAGATAAGATATGCAAATGAGGTTCACAATGACTCACTTTTTTACTTCAGTCTGCTTTTACGTAGACTCCCTTTACACCATAGCATCGCTGTATACACAGCATGACTCTAGGCATAAAACATAGCACATTAATAGCTGTGAAACACTAGCTCTGATCAAGTCTGTTAATTTCCGTTGTAGTCCATGAGCCACATGAAGAGAAGGCAATGGATGTCTCTGGTCCGATCCTAACAGTATGTAAACAATGCAGTATGTGGATTTAATGAAGAGATGTCCTTCTAGCAATGCTTGCCCGACCAGAAGCAATCTGCCAGCAAAAGTATCTGCTGCCTTCAGCTGCACCATCACTATTAGCTGCGAAAAAAATTTAATAGCCAGTAATTAAAATTAATCCCTGGTGCCCTGGTTGGAGACCGCATGACACCCATGGTTACCCCAGACCACTGCTTGCTACTGCCAGTTGCACCCTTTCTAGGCCATAAGGCAGGAAACTTTAAGTTTGCAGCATGATGCACAGCCAGAGAAGAAAACTACTATGTGCTAACTTTACTACATCTTGTTGAAATGCACGGAGGGGAGCATGCAGTTACACACAGCAGGGAAGTAAATGGCAACTCCTCCAGCCACTTTTTGCAGCTAATAGTGATGGTGCAGCTGAAGGCAGCAGATAACTTTTGGTCAGGCAAGCATTGCTAGCAGGGCATCTCTTCATTAAATCCACATACTGCAATATTACATCCTGTTAGGATCGGACAAGAGACATCCATTACCTTCTCTTCATGTGGCTCATGAACTACAAATGAAGGAACAGCCTTGATCAGAGCTAGTGTTTCACAACTATTAATGTGCTATGTTTTATGCATAGAGTCATGCTATGGCAGGGTCATCAAATGGCAGTAAACCCTGTTGCGTTCCAGAAAAGTAGAAAACTTGCTTTTAACTTACTAGAGAGTTATGCTATAGATATATAAATACTGTATCTGTCTTGTGGACACCCAAAACAATCTGCCTCCTAAATTTTGGCCTGGCTCCTAGATTGGTAACAAATTAGTCAAGCTCTGGTTTATAGGATTTGGATTTTTAATTTATTTATTAATTTATTAATAAATAATTTATTTATTATTTGGATTGGATTTGTAATTTATAATTCAAGTATGACGTTTATATACAATTTATTTTTATTTAAATTATACTTATACTTGTAACTGTTATTTTCCTTTTGCAGATATGGAAGCTAGGAAGTTGGGGGTTGGGGGGCTTTCATTCTTAGCTTTTGTTGCTGCTTGAGGGATTGATTGCTGCAAGTGTGTTTGCATAGATATGGCTCCATTTTTTGAATAATAACGTTATTAGATGATTTCTTGCATGAATGTTTGTGAATTTTGGCATGAAACCAGATTCATTCTCTAGCTGGCAGATTCTCCTCTTTAAGTCATTACATCAGTTTATATGAATGCAGCGTACATGACACCATCTTTGCCCCTTTGTGTTTTTTGCTTTACTGGTGCTTTGTATGAAATACCATGATTTTGAAATGTTCTTTTTTTTAGCACATGCCTTGGGAATGTAGAGATACACACACTCATATAGTAAACCATTAGTGTATTAATATTAAACTCACCCACATGGAACAACGTGATGACATTTTAATGCATTAAGGATTGATAGTGAAGAAGACTACAATTTGCAGAGCCAGATATAGCTATTAGTGAAAGCAGTCAGTTCCCTTAGGTATCTTAATATTGAGGTTGTCCCACCTTGCAGTTTGTAATGCAACATTAATATCCATTATTTATTTTCTTAAATTGTGTGTTTTATATATTTGGCTATCAAGTTGCTGATCAGAGTAAGAAATGTTGAGGTTTTTTTTTAGCTGGTTTAAATAAAGCTAAGGTAGACAATTGGGTACAACTGCTGAGAACATTTTTAGATGTGTCTAAATAACTTGTGCCTAAAGGTGGCAAAAATAGAAGTAGGGACTTTAAGCTCCTTTAATTAACTAGAGATTAGAAAAGGTTTAGCTAGGGAACTAGCACTCAGGGTGAGTGAGTAACATCTGCTGCCATATTTGTCCTTACACAGGCAAATACTTGTGCAGATCTGTCCCCTGCTCGTGTGCAACCATCTCAGATGAATTAGTCCAGGATGATCTATCTCTGCCACCTCTGATGTGGTGGAAAGGTATGGAAGTATTAGTTTCATGACTGCTGCTTCTTAACTCATGGTTTGCAGGCTCATAAAAGAGAACCTGCGAAGCAAAGGTGCAAAAACAAAATGTATGCTTACATGATAAATGGCTTTCTTTTTGTATAAGGTGAGTTCTCGGCTTGAGTAATTACTGTTGGTAATATCACTCCTGGCCAGCAGGAGGAGGCAAAGAACACCACAGTTAAACTGCTAAGTATCACTCCCTTACCCACAACCCCCAGTCATTCGATCGAAGGGAAATGGAGAAAAAGGAGTATTACAAGGTGTAGAGGTGCCTGAGGTTATAGTCAAAAGAACAACTGTCTTAAAATAAAATGTGGGGCTGTGGACTCACCATATCCGGAAAGAAATACATTTATCAGGTAAGGATACATTTTGTTTTTCTTTCAAAACATATGGTGATTCCACAGCTTGAGTAATTACTATTGGGAACCAATATCCAAGCAAGAGGACACGGATAAATAGGGAGAGACAAGACAGACAGTCCTAAACAGAAGGCACCACAACTTGTAGAAACTTTTATCCCAAAAGAAGCCTCAGCCGAGGCAAAAGTATCAAATTTGGAAAATTTGGAAAAAGTATGTAGAGAAGACCAAGTTGCAGGCTTGCAAATTTGTTCCACAGAAGCTTCATTTTTGAAAACCCAAGAAGAGGAAACGGCTCTTGTGGAATGAGCCGTAATTCTCTCAGGAGGGGACCCTGAATCAGGAGGTCCTTCCTCAGAGGTAGTCTCCAAGGTGGGAGAGATGACATATCAACTAGGTCTGCAAACCAGATCCTGCGAGGCCACGCAGGGGCTATTAGAATCACCAATGCCCTCTCCTGTTTGATACGAGCAATGACTCATGGAAGGAGAGCAAACTGAGGAAACAGGTATGCCAGCCTGAAAACCCAAGGAACCGCCAGAGCATCTATCAGAACGGCCTGCGGATCTCTTGACCTTGAACCGTACCGTGGAAGCTTGGCGTTCTGATGGGACGCCATCAGATCTAACTCTGGCACCCCCCATTTGAGGACTAAGCTGGAAAACACCTCCGGATGGAGTTCCCACTCCCTGGGATGAAAAGTCTGTCTTCTCAGAAAATCCGCTTCCCAGTTGTCTACTCCTGGAATGTGGATGGCAGATAGACAGCAATTGTGGGTCTCTGCCCACTGAAGAATCTGAGTAACCTCCTTCATGGCTAAGGAACTCCGAGTTCCTCCTGGGTGATTGATGTAAGCCACAGAGGTTATGTTGTCTGACTGAAACCTGATAAACTAGGCTGAGGACAACTGAGGCCAAGCCAATGGAGCATTGTAAATTGCCCTCAACTCCAAGATGTTGATGGGAAGAGCAGACTCCTCCCAAGTCCAAAGGCCCTGAGCTTTTAACAAGTTACAGACTGCTCCCCAGCCCAGCAGGCTGGCGTCCGTGGTCACGATCACCCAGGAAGGTCCCCGAAAGCATGTGCCCTGAGACAGATGTTACTGAGAAATCCACCATGGGAGAGAGTCCCTTGATGACTGATCTAACTCTATTCTTTGAGATAGATCTGCATGGTCGCCATTCCATTGTCTGAGCATGCACAACTGGAGAGCTCTCAAATGGAATTGAGCAAAAGGAATGATGTCCATGGAAGCCACCATCAGACCGATTACCTTAATACATTAAGCCACCGAAGGATAAGCAGTAGCCTAAAGAGAGGGGCAAGAGGAAATTATTTTGTTTTTCCTGACCTCTGTCAGAAAAATCTTCATCTATAGAGAATCTATTATGGTACCTAAGAACACTACTTTCGTAGCAGGGGAAAGGAAGCTTTTTTCCAGATTCACATTCCATCTGTGGGACTTAAGAAAAGACAACAATATCTCTGTGTGAGATTTTTCTTGTTGAAAAGATGGCGCCTGAACCAATATGTCGTCCAGGTAGGGTGCCACAGCAATTCCATGAGAATGGATCACTGCCAAAAGAGCCCTCAGAACATTTGAAAAAATTTCTGGAATCTGTGATAGTCTCTGTGAATAGGAATATGAACATATGCATCCTTTAGGTCTATGGTTGTCATGAACTGACCCTCTTGTACTAAAGGAAGAATGGAGCGTATCGTCTCCATCTTGAAGGATGGAACTTCTTGTTCAAGTCTCAAATGGGATTGAAAGTTCCCTCTTTTTTGGGAACCACAAATAGGTTGGAGTAGAACCTGAGACCCTGTTCCTGCACTGGAAGTGGAACTATAACTCCCAAGGAGGAAAGATGTTGTATACATTTCAAGAACGCCTCTCTCTTTATCTTGTCTGTAGATAATCTTAAAAGATGGAATCTGCCTTTGGGAGGAAAAGTCTTGAATTCCAATTTGTAACATTGGTAAACTATGTCCACAGTCCAGGGATCTCGTATCCAGGCTTTAGAGAACTGAGAAAATCTGCACCCCACCTGATCGGGGGCAAACATTTCATGCTGATTTGGAATCAGCTGCAGTTTTCTTTTATTGTTTCCCCTTGTTCCAAGACTGATTGGGTTTCCAAGAAGACTTGGATTGTTCCTGCTTGGAAGAAGAAGGGGAAGAGTTTCCTCTGAAGTTATGAAAGGAACGAAAGTTACTCTGATGTCCTTTAGGCCTATTATTCTTATCTTAAGGTAGAAAAGACCCTTTTCCACCCATAATATCAGAGATAATTTCTGCCAAACCGGGTCCAAACAAAGTTTTGCCCTTGTAAGGAATCGCCAGAAGCTTGACTTTAGAGGAAACGTCTGCAGACCGGGATTTCAACCATAACGCCCTGTGGGCTAGGATAGTGAAACTAGACGTTTTAGCTCCTAGTCTAACAACCTGTAAAATTGCATCTGTAAAATTCTTCTTGACCTGTCCGCAGCTTTTGACATAGTTTACCATCCTTTCCTTCTAAAAATACTACATTCATTTGGCATCCGAGACACAGCCCTCTCCTGGTTTGCATCACATCTTTCAAACCGCTCGTTTTCAGTTTCCTTTAACAACATATCTTGTGATCCTATGCCTCTCTCAGTTGGAGTACCGCAAGGCTCTGTCTTGGGCCTCTTGCTTTTCTCTCTTTATACATCCTGCCTTGGAAAACTTATAGCCTCCTTTGGATTCCAGTACCACCTATATGCTGATGATACCCAAATCTATCTTTCCTCTCCTGATATCTCTCCCTCTTTACTCAACCAGATTTCTGACTGCCTATCTGCAATTTTCTTTTGGATGTCTTCACACTACCTCCAACTCAATCTGTCCAAAACTGAGCTGCTTCTTATCCCCCCCCTCTTCGAGACATCCAACACCTGACATTTCTCTGATGGTTGGAGACTCTATTCTCAACACCTCACCCCAGGTCCGCTGCCTTGGGGTCACACTAGACTCAGAACTCACATTCAACCCACATATACTAACGCTTACCAAATCCTGCCGTTCACACCTACGCAACATTTCCAGAATTCGTCCCTTCCTTACTCAAAAAACTACAAAAATACTTATTCATTCCCTCATCCTGTCACGCATTGATTATTGCAATTTACTCCTACATGGGCTTCCAAAACACCACCTCTCCTCCTTCCAATCTATTATAAATGCTTCTTCTAGACTCATCCACCTAAGTTGACGATCTACATCAGCTGCTCTGCTCTGCCAGTCTCTACACTCCAGAATACAATTTAAAGTATTAGCCCTAACCTACAAAGCACTCAACAGTCTAACTCCCAACTATATTTCCTCTCTCATCGTGAAATATTCCCCATCCCGTCCTCTTCGATCAACCTCTGACCTACGACTCTACACTCCTGTTATCTCTACATCCCACTCCCGTCTCCAAGACTTTGCACGTGCTGCCTCTCCTCTGGAACTCTCTACCCTGCTCCATTAGACTGTCTCCAACCTTGTATAGCTTCAGACGATTCTTGAAAACCCACCTATTCAGAGAGGCTTAGCATCTCTCCTCCATCCCGCATCCGAACCAAACTAATACATGTACATGAAATGCCTGACTCACTGCTGCAAATACAACGGATGTAACAAGCTACCCCAACCTCATGTCTCTGCACCCTAAACCTATAGACTGTGAGCTCTCCGGAGCAGGGCCCTCTTCCTCCTGTGCTAGATTTGTTTAGTTTTGTTATGTTTTGTATTTTATCACAAATCTTTGTCATTGTATACCCCTATCATTGTACCCAGCGCTACGGAATTTGGCGGCGCTATACAAATAAATGATAATAATAATAATAATCTGCAATAAAGGAATTGTCCAATTTAAGAGCTTTAATCCTTTCTTGAATTTCATCCATGGGAGTCTCTACTTGAAGAGAATCAGACAAGGCGTCAAACCAATAAGATGCTGCACTAGTCACGGTGACAAACACCGCAGGTTGCCATTGGAGACCTTGATGAACATAAATCTTTTTCAAATAAGCCTCCAGCTTCTTGTCCATCGGATCCTTAAAAGAGCAGCTATCCTCAATAGGAATAGTGGTTCTCTTAGCCAGAGTGGAAATGGCCCCTTCATCTTTGGGTACAGTATACCAAGGGTCTTTAATGGAGTCCTCGACAGGAAACATGTTCTTAAAAATGGGAGATGGGGAAAAAGATACCCCTGGTTTCTCCCATTCTTGTTAGATAATCTCCGTAGCACAATCTGGCACAGGAAAAACCTCCGAAGTGGAAGGTTCATCAAAGAAACTATTAAGTTTACTAAATTTCTTAGGAGTGACCACGACAGGGGTATCAGAGTCATCTAAAGTAGCTAAAACCTGCTTTAACAATACACAAAGGTGTTCAAGCTTAAATCTAAAGGATACCACATTAGTCTCAGAAAAAGGAATTATACTGTGCGAATCTGAGATTTCACCCTCAGAAAGTCCCGATGTATCTTCCTCATCAGACTTATGAGAAAGGGCAACTTAGGAAGCAGAACTGAGGACATGCACCTTACTTTCTGAATTTCTAGATTTCCTCTTGCATTTTGCCTGTAATCTGGGAATGGCAGCTAATGCCGCAGATACCGCTGAAGACACCTGGGCAGCAATTTATGCTTTTAAATAAACTCCACTAGGAGTTATAGAGGAACTGCAGGGCACTGCATGTGAGGCCATTGAGGCTTGGGACGTAGCAGGAGAAAGCTGAGGTATTGTTTTAACAGCATCATCCTGAGAGACATTAGGCTCAAAAATGTTAGCTTTATTTTGCAAGATTTTCTTGACACATGAAGAACAAAATTGCATAGGAGCTGCAATTTGTGCATCTAAACATAATAAGCATGAATTCATGAGAGCAGTCTTTTGCTCCATATCAGACTTGTGAAACAGTAAATAAACTTGTACAGATAAGTTTCAAAGATTTTAATATTCAATTAAAATATGCCAAGAAAAAAAATACACTTTAAATTTTATCCCAAATTAGGATCGATCCCCAGCTAAAATTATGTGAGAAAATGTAAGAAAAAACATTTATAAACATCTAAAATACCCCTCAGGCAACCCCACACCTCAATTACTGAGGTGCCTTATCGCTACCAATTAAGACCGGATCACCCAGAAATGGAGAAAAACAACTTTTTCCTCAGAAATTTTATGAAGTAAAGCCAGTCTTGTGACCACAACTGCCAAGCTCAAATTACTGCTGCAACACAGAGAGGCACTACTTCCTGGTACACTGAGTACCAGAAACAACCGTTTTTTCAAAGCTGACAGTTTAAAATGTTGCATCGTTTTAGTTTAAAGCAAAGGGGAAATGAATAAGCTGCTGAAATAGAAAATTCAGCCTTACTTTCCGTTTAAACTAGTATTGTTTTATCAAGTAAATACAGTATCTCACAAAACTGAGTACACACTGAAGAAATGACACTTTGCTACAATGTAAAGTAGTGAGTGTACAGCCTGTATAACACTGTAAATTTGCGGTCCCCTCAAATAACTCAACACACAGCCATTAATGTCTAAACCATTGGCAACAAAAGTGAGTACACCCCTAAGTGGAAATGTCCAAATTGGGCCCAAAGTGTCAATATTTTGTGTGGCCACCATTATTTTCCAGCACTGCCTTAACCCTCTTGGGCTTGGAGTTCACCAGAGCTTCACAGATTGCCACTGGAGTCCTCTTCCACTCCTCAATGACAACATCACGGAGCTGGTGGATGTTAAAGACCATGCGCTCCCCCACCTTCTGTTTGAGGATGCCCCACAGATACTCAATAGGGTTTAGGTCTGGAGACATGCTTGGCCAGTCCATCACCTTTACCCTTAGCTTCTTTAGCAAGGCAGTAGTCATCTTGGAGGTGTGTTGGGGTCATTATCATGTTGGAATACTACAGTACCCTGCAGCCCAGTTTCCAAAGGGTGGGGATCATGATCTGCTTCAGTATGTCACAGTACATGTTGGCATTCATGGTTCCCTCAATGAACTGTAGCTCCCCAGTGCCGGCAGCACTCATGCACACCCAGACTATGACACTCCCACCACCATGCTTGACTGTAGGCAAGACACACTTGTCTTTGTACTCCTCACCCGGTTGCCGCCACACACGCTTGACACCATCTGAACCAAATAAGTTTATCTTGGTCTCATCGGACCACAGGACATGGTTCCAGTAATCCATGTCCTTAGTCAGCTTGTCTTCAGCAAACTGTTTGCAGGCTTTCTTGTGCATCATCTTTAGAAGAGGCTTCCTTCTGGGATGACAGCCATGCAGACCAATTTGATGCAGTGTGTGGCGTATGGTCTGAGCACTGACAGGCTGACCCCCCCACCCCTTCAACCTCTGCAGCAATGCTTCCAGCACTCTTACATCTATTTCCCAAAGACAACCTCTGGATATGACGCTGAGCATGTGCACTCAACTTCTTTGGTCGACACTGAGTGGAACCTGTCTGTGAAACGTCTGTATGGTATTGCCCACCATGCTGCAGCTCAATTTCAGGGTCTTGGCAATCTTCTTATAGGCTAGGCCATCTTTATGTAGAGCAACAATTCTTTTTTTTTCAGATCCTCAGGAAGTTCTTTGCCATGAGGTTCCATCTTGAACTTCCAGTGACTAGTATGAGAGAGTGTGAGAGCGAAAACACCAAATTTAACACACCTGATCCCCATTTACACCTGAGACCTTGTAACACTAACGAGTCACATGACATTGGGGAGGGAAAATGTCTAATTGGGCCCAATTTGGACATTTCCACTTAAAGGTGTACTCACTTTTGTTGCCAATGGTTTAGACATTAATGGCTGTGTGTTGAGTTATTTTGAGGGGACAGCAAATGTACACTGTTATGCAGGCTGTACAGTCACGACTTTACATTTTAGCAAAATTTCATTTCTTCAGTGTTGTAACATGTAAAGATATAATACATTTTTACAAAAATGTGAGGGGTGTACTCAGTTTTGTGAGATACTGTATGTGTCAGAAAATAAAGCCTAATAAAAACATTTTACACTTTCTTTTTAAAAGAGTTTAAATGTTAGTCTCACACATGCTACAGTGCCTGCTTCATGTCCCAGTGTAACCCATACAACAGGATTATCTATGTCCAAATAAAAAATCAGTGATTTTAATTTAAGTGCATGGTCTCCCCAACTGGAAGAAAATGCACTTACCTGCTCCGTTTTCCACCATGTAGACAGTTACAAGGTATGAGAGGACACAGTTCCTCACAGAGACCTTTGAAAAAGAAAGAACAGAGTAGCCAACTCTAGCTTTCTAAACTAGGGCAGCAAATGTTAGGAAAATGCAGTAAGTACCTCTTTACAAGTTCCTAACTGCTTTAAAGCCACCACTACCCGACTGCAAGGAATGACGTGGAATAGGGCTATACCCAAAACTTGCTTGTAGATGAAATTAAACATTTTCTTCAGACACCAAAACTTCACCTCCTCCATGCACCAAAGGCAAAGAGAATGACTGGGGGTTGTGGGTAAGGGAGTGATACTTAGCAGTTTAACTGTGGTGCTCTTTGCCTCCTCCTGCTGGCCAGGAGTGATATTACCAACAGTAATTACTCAAGCCGTGGACTTAACATATCTTAGGAAAGAGAAGCTGCATGTGCAGCTTGATAAATAGAGCACCTAGTGTGAAACTATGCATCTTGTACCTCCATTAATATGCACCTTTCTTGTATAAATCAAATGCTGGCTGTCGTGTTATAACTATAAAAATGTTTCAACCTGTTTAAAATTGCTTAATGGTTAATCAAGGTAATGACAATATAAGCATTATTTGTGCACATTCTAAGCTAATAAGCTATATTATGATATGAGAAAATATATATTAATTACATATAATACTAATTATGTAATAAATGTATGATTCATTACTAATGTATTAGATGCTATTTTTACCTCCAGCTGCTTTTCTCCAGTTTCTCTTGTTGCTATAGTTAATAAGAAATCAAAATTTATGTTGTCATTTTCCAATGTTAGAATATGTACTATGAGCTGAAATTGAAAATGATGTAAGTGATATTAACATAACAGTATAAAACTAAGATAAATGAAAAACGTTTAAAACACATTACTAGTATGTGGATATCTGCTCTCATTCTATAAATCATGGGCATTAACATGGGGTTGGCCCGCATTATATATACAGTATATATTGGCTTTGACTTGTTTGTGAAGGGTTTCCAATAAATGCAAGAACTTTGTTGCAGTGAGTTTCTTGTGAACCTCAAAAACATCAATGAGGTTCATTTTATGTGGTGATATTTTTTGAAAAGGATCCTTTACTTTACATTGTCAATGTAGGTGGCTATGATGCTTGAAATATTTTGCCAGCATTGCCACCCATTGTTATGTATAGTATAATGCCTCTCACCGGTGCTATCTTTAAACACTGATGTCAGCCGCTTGGAATATTTTGCTGGCCTGCTCTACATTGCGGCAGATGCCTTTTGAATACCTTTTGATCATTGGGGCCTAAGTGAGAAGGGGGTTTAGCCCCTTTGCTATTCACAGATAATGACACAAATTAAATCCTTTAAGCACGGGTGTATTTTTTTTTTGCGCTGCTGTAGGCAATGGGAAATCTGCTGCCCAGAAACTCACCCTCTAACAATTTTAGCTTCCTGGGTTTGAAAGTTTTGTGAAATGAGTCTCTGGCATTATTGGATTAAAATGAGAATTTGTTTTGAAAGCACAGAAATGAGAAGCTAGAGGAGGTCCTAAAGTATTACAGCGTGTACTGTAGTATCTGGAGCTAAATTCATCAGGGCTCTTGCTATGTTTGAGAAGTTTGATAGTGTCTATGATTACCAATAAGGATATAGGATGTCTCAGTGGATTTTTATTTGGTCTAAATATTTAACTTTTGGGATTCCTGTTCCATTATGGGATGCAAATTGTACAACAATGAGTTATATGACCTGATGGCTTCAACTGTATTATTAGTGTCTTTGTACAGATTATTAAAGTTTTATTTACATTATTATATTATTATTATATTTATTTAATAATATACATGGAATTGTCCTTTTAAAGGCTTAGAATTTCCCTGACGTTAAACTTGTGATAATACCTAAGCTGGAGAAAGAAAGCATTCTTTTTAATGTTGGTGTTTAATAATGTGTTTAGTTAAGATCTAGTAGTCTTTTAATAATTTCTCAACAGATTAACTAATTAATGCTGAATGTTCAGAACAAGCATAGAGAGTTCTTATGATCCACTAAAATATAATTTAGTCTGGAATAAGATTTATTTGGATTGATTACAAGTGTAGTCGTTGATGTTTTGGTGAAGATATTATTTTATTAATATTATTATTTGTAAAGCGCCAACAGATTCCGTAGTGCTATCTACATGTAATTTGAGATATTAAAGATTGTCTTTAGAGTAGGTTTTGATACTTTAGAATTTGGTTCAGAGCTGTGTAGAGGGGAAAAGTGTAGAAGAATTAAAGTATCTTAAGTAAACTCTAAATTCAATTTTACTTTTGCTTGATAAGAGTTGGGGGCATAAAGATTTATTAATGTAATTCGTTTTCACTGTCTACATTGAGAGGAAAAGATAAAGGTTTATGGTGCAACATTATGATTACTTTATTTTGTCTAAATGAGCTACCATAGTGCAGAAGGAAGTAGCTTGAAAAATATTTTGGTTCTTTATGATATTTGAAACGATTCTCTTGAAGGAAGAGAATATAGCAATAAAGGTTTAGAATTTCTTGTCATAAGTAATTTAAATATGAATTTCTTCAAAGAATGATTGTTGATGCATGGAGTAGACTTCCAACAGCAGTGGCAGGGAATTAAAGAATTAATTCTGATGTTTAATACGTAAACAGACATAAATATTAGCAGACTTGAGGGACCTTATAATCAAAATCTATTTCTTTGCATGAACAAGAAACTATACACGTTTTATACTGCTATAAAATTAAATTTAATGTAAGTTCTTACATTATGTTCTAGTTAATAAGAAGCAGTGATGACGTGATGAACAGAGGGCCATGGTGCAAGAATTCCCCCCCCACCTAAAGCATATCAAGAGTTAAGGGATATACACTAAATCTATAGGGGCCTATTTATTAAAGGTCTTGCCGAACTGATCCGACAGTGCGGATCAGGTCCGCAAGACCTCGCTGAATGCGGAGAGTAATACGCTCTCCGTATTTACCATTGCACCAGCAGCTCACAAGAGCTGCTGGTGCAACGCCGCCCCCTGCTGACTCGCGGCCAATGGGCCGCCAGGAGGGAGCTGTCAATCAACCCGATCGTACTCGATCGGGTTGATTTCCGTCGATTCCTGTCCGCCTGCTCAGAGCAGACGGACAGGGTTATGGAGCAGCAGTCTTTAGCCCGCTGCTTCATAACTTGTTTTTCTGCCGAGTCTGAAGACTCGCCAGAAACACGGGCCCACAAGCTCTGTACGGAGCTTTATAAATGGGCCCCATAGTGTCTAAACAGCCACTTACAGCAAAACTGGCAATATATATACATATTTTATAATATGAGTGTGTGTGACAGACATTTTAATTTTATGTACACCCCTTCTAGCAACCAAGTGGTTACAAAAAATTGTTTAGAACTATTAAAAGAGTACAGAAACTGACAGTAAAGGAAACAATAAAATCTGAGTTGCAGCACTAAATGCCCCATAGACACAGCCCCCTTACCTTCATTATTGTCTACTAGTACTAAATCATTCCAGTGTTGTAGCTGTCTCATATCACTGCAGACAGCAGTCACAGCTCCACAATGGAAGGGAAGGGCAAAGCAGAAGAGATCTCTGTCTGGCTGGGCTGTCACTTACCTCACTTATATTTTATTATACTAACTACTGCATTTGTGACCCTCATGCTTACAAATAAAGCAGCCGTGCACGTGACACTCACTGTATGCTTACCAAAGACGTTGGCATGGTCCAGGACTCCGGTCTCATAATTGAATACTACAAAAAAAAAAAACCCCACTGTGCAGTACGCTTTCTTTACAGCCTACAATCAGTGTTTTTAATAATAGCTGGCAGGTGCAGCTGCTCTCTCTGAGACTCTGGGGCATATGTATCAAGCTCCGAATGGACCGCTGCTCCATAACCTGTCCACCTGCTCTGAGCAGGCAGGCAGACATTGCCAGAAATCAACCCGATCGAGTACGATCGGGTTGATTGACACCCCCCTGCTGGCGGCCTATTGGCCGCGAGTCTGCAGGGGGCGGCGTTGCACCAGCAGCTCTTGTGAGCTGCTGGTGCAATGCTGAATACGGTGAGCATATTGCTCGCCGTATTCAGCGAGGTCTGACGGACCTGATCCGCAGTGTCGGATCAGGTCCACCAGACCTTGATAAATATGCCCCTCTGTGTTGACGCTCCCAGCCCTCAGGCCCCTGTCCAGTAGCTCCACACCAGATAAGAATATAGACTCCTAGCTAATCCAACTCCCAACTAAAGAATGTTTTTTTCCAATCCTATGTGAGATTGCAGTGCGTTAAGCCAGTACAACAATTCATCTGTACTTTGTTCACCTTTACTAGGGCTCAGTATATGTGATACACACCCAAGGTAAAATTTAGTCAAATGTTCCCCTTATTCCATTATAATGGAAGCAAACATCCTGCACTGCTCTCATGGAATGGAAGCATTTGGTGAGTTGAACATTCCATCTAGAAAAACCTTATTACATTAAAAACAACAAATTGGATTCCTTCTTTCACCTAGAAATGACTAGAATGGTGATATCTTTTAGATATGCTATATTAGCTAGTATTGTGGGCTCTTATTGTTGTGTTATTATTTGAGAGGATCCTGAAAAGGTTTTGTTGTTTTTCATTGATTTTCATTTTATTTTACCTTTTCATTATAATTTATATTTTGATGTATCTTAGAGGAATATGAAACAGAGCATACAATTTTAAAAAAAGGTTCCAAATTACTTCCATTACCATGGTATTCTTTGTTGAAGAGATACATAGGTAGGTGTTTAGAGCACTACATGGCAGGGAATAATGCTGCCATCTAGTGCTCTTGCAAATATTCTCGCAAAACTGCTTCCAAATAGTGCTCCAGACACATGAGTGCTCCTGAACTTATGTCCCTGCTTTTGAACAAAAGACACCAAGAGAATGAAGAACATTTGATAATAGAAGTAAATTAGAAAGTTGTTTTTAAATTCTATGTTGTATTTGAATCATGACCCTTTAAGCTTCTGTATCAACCTCACATGTTTGTGAATGTTTATATTTTATTATGTTATAAAAATTATTACACAGAAATAAAAAAAACATACTAAAATGTTTTTTCCAACCTCTACAACTTCACTGGTCTACACAGCTCTTCAGCTTCACTAATTCTGTGAAGTTGGTATGCTAAACAAATGAGATGAGTAAGTTTTACCAAACCATCTGTATAATATAACATAGTACCTACCTAGTGAAGAATGAGTGGTTGGTAAGGTGTGTGAAGTTGATATGCTAAACAAATGAGATGAGTAAGTTTTACCAAACCATCTGTATAATATAACATAGTACCTACCTAGTGAAGAATGAGTGGTTGGTAAGGTGTGTGAAGTTGATATGCTAAACAAATGAGATGAGTAAGTTTTACCAAACCATCTGTATAATATAACATAGTACCTACCTAGTGAAGAATGAGTGGTTGGTAAGGTGTGTGAAGTTGATATGCTAAACAAATGAGATGAGTAAGTTTTACCAAACCATCTGTATAATATAACATAGTGCCTACCTAGTGAAGAATGAGTGGTTGGTAAGGTGTGTGAAGTTGATATGCTAAACAAATGAGATGAGTAAGTTTTACCAAACCATCTGTATAATATAACATAGTACCTACCTAGTGAAGAATGAGTGGTTGGTAAGGTGTGTGAAGTTGATATGCTAAACAAATGAGATGAGTAAGTTTTACCAAACCATCTGTATAATATAACATAGTACCTACCTAGTGAAGAATGAGTGGTTGGTAAGGTGTGTGAAGTTGATATGCTAAACAAATGAGATGAGTAAGTTTTACCAAACTATCTGTATAATATAACATAGTACCTACCTAGTGAAGAATGAGTGGTTGGTAAGGTGTGTGAAGTTGATATGCTAAACAAATGAGATGAGTAAGTTTTACCAAACCATCTGTATAATATAACATAGTACCTACCTAGTGAAGAATGAGTGGTTGGTAAGGTGTGTGAAGTTGATATGCTAAACAAATGAGATGAGTAAGTTTTACCAAACCATCTGTATAATATAACATAGTACCTACCTAGTGAAGAATGAGTGGTTGGTAAGGTGTGTGAAGTTGATATGCTAAACAAATGAGATGAGTAAGTTTTACCAAACCATCTGTATAATATAACATAGTACCTACCTAGTGAAGAACGAGTGGTTGGTAAGGTGTGTGAAGTTGATATGCTAAACAAATGAGATGAGTAAGTTTTACCAAACCATCTGTATAATATAACATAGTACCTACCTAGTGAAGAATGAGTGGTTGGTAAGGTGTGTGAAGTTGATATGCTAAACAAATGAGATGAGTAAGTTTTACCAAACCATCTGTATAATATAACATAGTACCTACCTAGTGAAGAATGAGTGGTTGGTAAGGTGTGTGAAGTTGATATGCTAAACAAATGAGATGAGTAAGTTTTACCAAACCATCTGTATAATATAACATAGTACCTACCTAGTGAAGAATGAGTGGTTGGTAAGGTGTGTGAAGTTGATATGCTAAACAAATGAGATGAGTAAGTTTTACCAAACCATCTGTATAATATAACATAGTACCTACCTAGTGAAGAATGAGTGGTTGGTAAGGTGTGTGAAGTTAATATGCTAAACAAATGAGATGAGTAAGTTTTACCAAACCATCTGTATAATATAACATAGTACCTACCTAGTGAAGAATGAGTGGTTGGTAAGGTGTGTGAAGTTGATATGCTAAACAAATGAGATGAGTAAGTTTTACCAAACCATCTGTATAATATAACATAGTACCTACCTAGTGAAGAATGAGTGGTTGGTAAGGTGTGTGAAGTTGGGAGACCTCTTAATATCTTGCTCAAAATCATGAAACAAACAGCCCATGAATAAGATATAAATATAATGCATCCCTGCATTGCTGTTCTTTATGGGGGGGAAATGTGGTCATTCCCAAAGCTTGAGTCTCTTTAGAGCACTAAACATATTTTTAGAAAATGACATAACAGCCACAAATATTATTTATTTATTTTTTAATACAAAATAACTATGATGATAGATTCACCATCTGTCCAGTTTCAGGCAGTTCATCTGCTTCCTAGACAGCATGTCTAGGCATATGGTTATCATTCACCATAACTAAGGATAGTGAGAAGCATTCTTATACTTCAGTACAGTTCTTTCATTCTACAGTAAATATGAGTGCTGTTTTCATTTAGATTTAAAAGATCAAAATGTTACATTTTTGTTTTGTGTTAAGGGTCTGAGTATCTGCGTCTACAAGCAAAATGACAAATATACATAATACTATATTGTATATACAGTATTTTAGTTATGCAGCTTTAGATCATGTTCCATCAGTTTGTTTTATTAACAAAATACAAACATATACAGGACTTTATAAGTAATGGTTTAATGATTATGAAGTTTTTCAATGTCCACCAATAAATTCCCAGATTACAAGGGGCTCGCAAAATCTTTTTTTTCACTCCTGCACTAACTGCAATAAAAGTAAAAAATTACCGCTTCCACATTGGCCTGGGTATTGCAAGTTGAAAGGCAAAGTTAGCGTGCAAGCTTAAAGGAAAAGTAAAGTATCAAGGACTTCTATGCAGAAGCGCAAAGTACATATAAAATTAGGTTGAGTTTAATTCATGGATTTTTTCGTAATTTATTAATAAAGTAATTTTACCTTTCAATCCTCAAATATATATAGCCGTTCCTCCACTTGTAAAATTAAAAATTCTTTATTTGTAAATGACGAATATCGTCTTCAGGATTCTGATTTGTCCCCCAGTGGTGTCTGGATAAACTCACTCACACCCCCAACTTAAAGTACGCATGCGTGTCTCATTTAATTCACTCCCTGTATAGAAGCGTGTTCATGAGACATGCAGCGCACTTCTTTAACATCGAGATCACATCGAGTAATTCATATGAATCACAGCAGAGACAGCACCTAAACGCATGCACAAAAAATGATGTTACATGGTAGTGCGCACGGTTTAACATGTAAGAGCGGGTGGGACTGCTCTTACTTGCAAACTAGAGAAACCAGGAAATGAGCGGGTGGGCAGAGGATAAAAAAAAAACGGTATGTGAGATAAATCAAGAAAATATAACAAATAAGAAGGAATTTTAAAAAATTTACTTAGCGACTACATACAGTGTTATAAGCTGAATCAATGGCATTCATTTTATGGTTTAAAATGTACTTTCCCTTTAAAGACTTAACTTTGGATATTGTGACCGTGCTAACTTCTTCTCCTGATATAGGGCCAGATTACGAATGGTGCAGTTACAGTACATGCGAGCCAAGAGATTTAAATGCTGTGGTGGGACATTAAAAGAGCTGTGCATTAAATGAATGCCCACAAACCTCAATGAACTGAAGCATCATTGTAAAGAAGAGTGGGCCATAATTCCTCCACAACGACGTGAGAGAATGATAAAGTCATACAGAAAACGATTACTTCAAGTTATTGCTGCTAAAGGTGGTTCTACAAGCTATTGAATCACAAGGTGTTCTTAGTTTTTCACACATGGCTTCTCTATTTTGGCTTTAATTTATTAAATAAATCATGAGACAGTGCAATATGTCATGTGTTGTTGTTCATCTGAGGTTGTATTTACCTAATTTTAAGACCTGCTAAGGACCAGATGATTGTTATGTCCTGATACGTAATAGAATTCAAAGAGGGTGTACTGTCTTTTTCACATGACTGTATTTATGAATAGATACAACATATTCTGCTATATGAAATATTCATATTTTCATATTAGGTTAGCACACTTAAGAATATGCAATCGAGCTTAAGGACAAGTAGAGTGTTTTTTCACCACTTTTTTCGCTCCATTGACATCTACAGTATGCAGGAATTTGTGCGTATTGGGTGAGCGCCCAAGCAAAAACTTTTTACTTTCAACTTCTTATATTCTTATACTACCCTATGCACCAAAAAAACTTACTTCTAATGGAGTTAGCGCTCGAACAGGAGCGTTAAATACTGCTCCACTTGTAATCTGACCTATAATCAGAATATACAATTATATAAATTTCATGACTTCAAAAGATCATAAAAAATGGGAAAAAAATATATTTTTATTAAGATTTTAGTAAATAATATTGAACATAGCCAGCTGACCACTGTTGGTGCTTTGATCACCTTCCTAAATTGTCATGAATGGTAGTTCTTTTTGAAGGACAGGGAAATTTGGACTTTTGACGTTATAGTATAAACTAGAGGGCCCACTTTTTTTTGCCAGATTACCACGGTGTTCACCTGAGTATACTGACAAAATTAATATATTTATTTAGGAGATGAGCTTGTCCATATAAAATAAACTTTATTGGGGTCTCCAGACATAACATATTGAGCTAATAAAAACCTATTTCCTAGAAAAAACCTGTGTTATAATGTTTTTTTAAAAATGTGATGGGTTTCCAAGACCACCACCGTTTAAAAGAGCAGATGATTCTCTTTTAATTGTGGAGTCTTGGAGGTCTGTAAATAATCCCCCCTCATCCAGCTCACTGCCTGCCACTTCCTGGTTCCTCCCCCTATGGTGGCATCGTCAGACAGGTTTGGGGCAATATCATCAGTATTCCACTGTACACCAGTAATAAACTGCTGTGGTGCTGGCGATCTCCAAAACATCTGATTGGCTATCCATTTCATGATGAACATGGTTTATAATTCTTACACAGACAGCGAAAGGATTAAACTGAAATGTTTTCACTACACTTAACTTATACTTGCTTCTTTAGTAACATTACTTTTCAGTCAGTGAAACAAACATATTGTGAATTTTGAGAAAACTTCACCAGCATACAGCTGGCAAGATAAATCAATGAGGCCTGCAAGTGTAAAATGCTTAGAGAATATAATGAGGCTTATGTGAGAAATTCAGATATGCTCTAAGACCTTCCCTATTCAACCTATGGAACTACTGTTTCCAGCTAAAGGAACTCCCCTTGCGAGTCCATGGAATTCCCTTGTTCTGTTTCTCTGGAAAATTGTCAAGTTTGGTTCACACAGAAAAAATACAATAAAATTGCAATACAATTTTTAAGAGATACACAAAAATATACAATGCATGATCTTAATCTGTTAAGGTTGTACAGAAACATTCAAAGTACAATCAGAATTTGTACAAATCACAGTTCTTAATATGTTGCTCTTTACAAAACCTTAATCAGAACATAAAATGTAATGAACAAATTTTAAATGTAGTAAAAATTAAAGGACAAAATGTGAAGTTTAAATTAAAATTAAATACAAATAACAAACTGTTAATGCAGCAAACCTTTAATATCACACAGGGCTTTTTTATATTGTACTTGTGTTCCCTTTATATCCAGAATATACACTATCACCCCTTAGAGATATATAGAACAATTTGAATTTCTAGGATATTTTTAAGGATCTCAATGTACTAAAGGATCATTCAGATAATCTCACCTGAGCTAAGATCTTTAGAGCATTTGAACTTCTGTCTCTGTCTTCAAACTGCCTGCTCCTGTTTTTTAAATCACAGTTTTGGTAGGGATTCTGCTGTTCCACTTCATATAAAAAAATATCTCTGTTAGCGAACATTTGGACTCTTATACATTTGGGCTCCGTAAGGAGAAATGTTTTATATATGTGCAGCATCTGATTTTACATACTGTATGTTTACAAATGTAAACAATGGAAAAATTATTCTCCCTAAGATCTGTGGATAAAGAAAACCTTGGTTATAAAATTTAGCTTTTAACTTCGTGTTTTCAGAAATAAAATTAAAATTTTCATATACAGGGGACTTTAGTGTTGTAACGTTAAAACATAATATTTAATTTAATGTATAATTTCCTCATATTTACAGCCAATTGTAAGAACTGTATTTTACCTAGTATCAGTGTATAACCAAGGGGTTGATTTATGAAGCAGCAGATGCTGCTTCCGACCCCTCCGCTTCAGTTCCGCCGGAAGCGGAAGTTAAGAAGCAGCGGTCCTAAGACCGCTGCTCCTTAACTTGTCCGCCACCTCTGAGGTGGCAGACAACAATCAGTCCAATCGAATACAATCGGGTTGATTGACACCCCCTGCTTGCGGCCAGGGGGCGGTATTGCACTAGCAGTTCACAAGAACTGCTGGTGCAATGATAAATACGCTGTCGGCATTTATCGATGTGCAGCGGACATGATACGCTACATTGTATCATGTCTGTCCGCACAATAATTAATTGACCCCCATGAGTTTAATTTTGTTGCCAGTGCATAGTAGCTCCAATATATTTATTTTGATAAAACACACACACATATATACTGTGTGTATATTTTGTAAAGGAAAACCTGAAGAATCTATGTAGAATTAAATTTTTATAGTAAATTTTATTGCAGTTTTAATGTTATTCTATTCAGGATTTCATGTTATTATTAATCACAGAAAAAGTTCCAATTGTTTCATAATCCATTGTGTCACAATTGCTTTTGTTAGAATAAAATATCTAGAGAAGATGAAAATAAAAAGTATTTCCAACATCTGTGAATACATTTTAGTGTCTTTTACATTTTCCTACATAAGTAAATATTTATGTGCAAATTAAACATATTTTGCACACTGCTAAAATCTTTATTAGACCACGACAGGAATACAAAAAGAAGAGAGGAATGAGATACAAAGGAATGGAGGAAATTATACTTTTAAAATTTACAAAAATAGACCCTACTGTAAATTAGCAAAGGATACAGTTATAAATACCCAAATTAACATCAGGAGATGAATTCGAATGAGAAAAAAAGAAAATATCAATTAAAATAAACTAACATTCTGCCAACTTTGAGCTCATATTCATTGAGCTGCAAATGAGCGTGCGCAAGCTCACAAAAGGAAAAAAAAAGCTGTTGGAACAGTTTCCAAAGGAGTGTTTTCAACCATTACTGTTAGAAACTCAAACATTATGGCATGCTCAACTAGTTGGAATATAGGAACAGTATGTTTTTTGAGGCCTCTTTTCTATTGAGATCTTAAAGTTTGCAAACAATGCAAGTTTTTTTCGTTTTAATTTTATGGGCTCCATTTATGCAGCAGCGGATGCTGCTTCGAAGTCCCATCGTTTCAGGCTTGCGTGTTATTATAACTACTATTACTATAACCGTGTTGGTTATGCAAAACTGGGGAATGGGTAATAAAGGGATTATCTATCTCTTTAAACAATAAAAATGTTGGAGTTGACTGTCTTTTTAATACTCCAACATGTCCATCATGGCAAAATCAGTGCTGAAGATGGAAACTCCATGGTCTTAACCAGGAAACCCTAAAATAAAATAACAAACAATCCTGCACATCTTCATTCTTCGCCTACCTCCAGACGTGGGAGGGTTTATATAGAGCTCTGAGGTTTGGGAATCTTTGCCTCCTCCTAGTGGCAGGAAAGGTAATTCCCAGGAGTAATGGATCGTGGACTTTTATCACCTATATGAAAGAAAGACCGACTGCACGCACTGCACAAAATATTACAATGAAATACTAGTATTAAATTGAAGCCATAAACTGCTTTTAGCTGTCGACAACTTTGGTAGCTTACAGCTCCATTTTTAATGACTCAATGTAAACGAGCCCTTTGTTGTGTAGTTTTGTCAATATAGCATATTAGAAACAATAGTATGTACAACTATATAGTAATGTAATTCTCTTTTATATAGAAGCAGCTAATGAAAATATAATACAGTATTTATGCCAACAATATCTTTCTGTGATTAGCATTATAAACCTTACCTGAGATCACCAGCGTATTATGATTTTGACTGTAGCTAAGTATTTTTCCATAATTTCCAGATTGTGCCATAAACCCACACACACATATAATGCTTTATTGTACATGCTGCAGAGATTTACAAAGCTATAATTTTACTAAAGCAGTTCTTCTGACAACAAAATCCACAGGAGTTCATTTCATGCAGTGTGGTATATGAAATCTCAAGGCTTAATTATACAGCATGCAAGACTTGGGTGTAATGCATTGTACTGTAGTGGTGCTCTCGGCCTGAAAGACTGCAGTAACTGGTCTTTTAACCTATGCTATAGTAATTGATGCTGGGATACCTAATTCATTTATAAAATATGCAATTAGGGACTATATCACTCAACTGAGATCTTCCTTTTATCTGAGTTAAAGAAACACAGACATCCCAACTCTCCTTGAAGTTCAGGGAGTCTCCCTGATGCCAGCAAATGGAATGCAATCTCCCTGAAACTCCAAGTACCATGATCCAATGTGGCCCAAATCCGGAAAAGTGTTTCTTTAAGGAATGCCTTTAGTTGCTGGGATGTTATAGAACCCTCAAAGCATGCATCAGTAACCAGAAAGCCCCCACTGATTTTAATAAAATAAAAATACAAATACTTCCTTACTGCACGTAATTAAACTTCGTATTATAAAATGTTTAAGCATTCAACAAGCGTACGATCACTGGAAAATAGGTTTGTTGTATGTGGTTGAGCAATAAAGATACTTTTTTTTGTTAATGTGATTTTAGCGGGAAGCTACTTTAATGATAAGTCTCTATCTTATTCAGGGTTTCAAGGTGTCCAATATATAACTGGGTGGGGGGGTGGCGGCGCAGTAGCGGGTGAAGCCACCTCCCTGAAATGAGTTTTTGCAGGTTGGGATGTTTGGAAACAGTAAAAATTAAAGGGACATTCCAGTCAAAATGTAAATGTACATAGATGAATTGCATCTTTGAATGAAATCATATTTGCAATATACATGTATTGGCTAAAATGCTTCTAGTAAAAATAATCACTGTTTTAGTGTTAAAATGTGTCTCTGCATGTGCATGTGAAGCATAGCTAGATATCCTCAGTGCACCAGCATTTTAAATGCTGCAGCTGCTAAGATAGCCATTGGGGTTTGTATCATGTCAGCAATTAACAAATTGAGTAATTACCACATGGTAGAAGCACCTTAGGCTCTCTGAGCAAGTGCTGTATTTAAAATACTGGTGCATGATGCATACTTTTGAAATAGCAAAAATGCTTCTACTAAAAGCTATAGCTAACACATGAACTGTATATTACAAAAATGCTTCTACTAAAAGCTATAGCTAACACATGAACTGTATATTACAAAAATGCTTCTACTAAAAGCTATAGCTAACACATGAACTGTATATTACAAAAATGCTTCTACTAAAAGCTATAGCTAACACATGAACTGTATATTACAAAAATGCTTCTACTAAAATCTATAGCTATTACATGAACTGTATATTACAAAAATGCTTCTACTAAAAGCTATAGCTAACACATGAACTGTATATTACAAAAATGCTTCTACTAAAAGCTATAGCTAACACATGAACTGTATATTACAAAAATGCTTCTACTAAAAGCTATAGCTAACACATGAACTGTATATTACAAAAATGCTTCTACTAAAATCTATAGCTATTACATGAACTGTATATTACAAAAATGCTTCTACTAAAAGCTATAGCTAACACACGAACTGTATATTACAAAAATGCTTCTACTAAAATCTATAGCTATTACATGAACTGTATATTACAAAAATGCTTCTACTAAAAGCTATAGCTAACACATGAACTGTATATTACAAAAATGCTTCTACTAAAAGCTATAGCTAACACATGAACTGTATATTACAAAAATGCTTCTACTAAAAGCTATAGCTAACACATGAACTGTATATTACAAAAATGCTTCTACTAAAAGCTATAGCTAACACATGAACTGTATATTACAAAAATGCTTCTACTAAAAGCTATAGATAACACATGAACTGTATATTACAAAAATGCTTCTACTAAAAGCTATAGCTAACACATGAACTGTATATTACAAAAATGCTTCTACTAAAAGCTATAGATAACACATGAACTGTATATTACAAAAATGCTTCAATTCCAAACTGAAATGCATCCATTTGTATTCCAATTTTGGCTGGAATGTCTCTTTAAAGGAACAGTCAAGTCCAAAAAAAACTTTCATGTTTCAAATAGGACATGTAATTTTAAACAACTTTCCAATTTACTTTTATCACCAATTTTGTTTTGTTTTCTTGGTATTCTTAGTTAAAAGGTAAACCTAGGAAGGCTCTTGCGATAATTTCTTAGCCCTTGAGGACCACCTCTTATCACATGCTTTTTTATTTCCTTTTCACAACAGGGAGAGCTAGTTCATGTGAGCCATATAGATAACATTGTGATCACACCCGTAGCTTGTGGCAGACACTGCACTAATTGGCTAAAAGGAAAGTCAATAAATAATAAATATAATGTCATGTGATCAGGGGGTTGTCAGAAGATGCTTGGATACAAGTTAATCACAGAGGTAAAAAGTATATTAATATAACAGTGTTGGTTATGCAAAACTGGGGAATGGGTAATAAAGTGATTATCTATCTTTTTAAACAACAAAAATTCTGGTGTTGACCGTCCCTTTAAACGTTTATGATTCAGAAGGGCATGCCGTTTTAATAGACTTTCCATTTTACTTTCATTATTAAATTGTGCACTGTCTTTTTATATGAACACTTTCTGAGGTACCTACTACTGAGTGCAAGAGTTCACAGTGTAAATGGATATGAGTCTGTGATTGGCTGATGGCTGTCATATGATTCAAGGGGCTGGTAAACTGAAGTAAATTGTTAATTTTTAAAAACAATCCATTGCTCATTTAAAATTTAGAGTAACTGCTATATTGCCTTTTTATGCTATTCTACTGAATGTAATTGTCCTTAAAGTGAATGTAAATTTTGATGTTTAAGTGCCCGGTTTTTAAAACTTTGATTAAAAACAGGGGCACTTTAATTCATCAAAATTTACATTTCACTCCTGTTGTGACAAAAAACTTACCTTTTAAACTTCACAGCAGCTGCTGCTTCCTCCGGTCTCACAAGCCATTTCTGATGTCAGAAATGATTGATACGTCATCCTCCAATCACAGATTCCCCCCCGGGGGATTCAGTGTCTGATTCACTGCTGTGATAGGAGGAAGCCAGATACCTCATTTTAGACCCAGGAAGAGGCTTTGAAACAGGTGGAGGAAGCTGGAGCTGCTGTGAAGATTAAAAAGTAAGTTTATTTTCACAACAGGAGTGAAATGAAAATATTGATGAATTAAAGTGCCCCTGTTTTTAATCAAAGTTTTAAAAACCGGGCACTTTAGCATCAAAATTTACATTCACTTTAAAGCCTGCATAATACTAATGTGTGAGATCTCACCGACCACAGGGTAGTAAATAAGAAATGTAAAGGCAAGCATGGTGTCAATATCTTTTTAACATACCACTTTATAAAAAAAATTTCTGATCTCACCTATTACATTAAATAATACTCAGCCAGATTACGAGTTTTGCGTTATGGCTGGTTCGCTAATTACTTACAAGTTATTTCCACCGCTCACCTTTAATAGCGCTTCTATTACAGGTTTGCAAAAAAATGCTTGTGCGGGCGATATGGTTGCGTTGAGCTCCATGCTTCACCCAAATACAAGCAGTGTTTTGACGTACTCGTGCACAATTTCCCCATAGACATCAATGGGGAGAGCAGGCTAAAAAAAAGCCTAACACCTGCAATCGCGGAGCGTAAAGCTCCGTAACGCAGCCCCATTGATGTCTATGGGGAAAAAAATGTATGTTAAAACCTAACACCCTAACATAAACACCAAGTCTAAACACCCCTAATCTGCCTCCCCTAACATCGCCGACAACTACATTACACTTATTAACCCCTAATCTGCCGCCCCCGACATCACAGAGACCTACATTACACTTATTAACCCCTAATCTGCCGACCCCAATGTCGTTGCCAACAAAATAAATTTATTAACCCCTAATCTGCTGCCCCAATGTCGCCGCTGCCACTATACTAAAGTTATTAACCCCTAAACCTCTGGCCTCCCACATCACTAACACTAAATAAATATATTAACCCCTAACGTAACGCTAAATATAATCCTAACCCTAACGTAACCCTAACACCCCCTAATTTTAATATAATTAAAATAATTCTAAATAAAACTTACTATTAATAACTAATTCCTACTTAAAACTAAATACTTCCTTACCTGTAAAATAAACCCTAAGTTAGCTACAATATAACTAATAGTTACATTATAGCTATCTTAGGTTTTATTTCTATTTCACAGCTAAGTTTGTATTATTTACTAGCTACCTAGTTAAAATAAATACAAAGTTACCTGTAAAATAAAACCTAACCTGAGTTATCACTAACACCTAACATTACAATAAAATTAAATAAATTAAATTAACAAAATACATTTATCTAAATTACAAAAAAAAAAATAAACACTAAATTACACAAAATAAGAAAAGAAATTATCAAAAATAAAAACGAATTACTCCTAATCTAATAGCCCTATCAAAATAAAAAAGCCCCCCCCCCAAAATAAAAAAAACCCTAGCCTACACTAAACTGCCAATAGCCCTTAAAAGGGCCTTTTGCGGAGCATTGCCCCAAAGAAATCAGCTCTTTTACCTGTAAAAAAAATACAAACAACCCCCCAACAGTAAAACCCACCACCCACACAACCAAACCCCCCAAATAAAATCCTATCTAAGCTCCCCATTGCCCTGAAAAGGGCATTTGGATGTGCATTGCCCTTAAAAGGGCATTTAGCTCTTTTACATTGCCCAAAACCCTAAGCTAAAATAAAACCCACCCAATAAACCCTTAAAAAACCTAACACTAACCACCAATGATCCACTTACAGTTTTTGAAGACCGGACATCCATCCTCATCCAGGCAGCATAAGTCTTCATCCAAGCGGGATACAAATATTCTGAAATCCAAATCTTTTCTGGTCCAAAGCAGTTTGGATAAAGGGTTGAATTGAAAGAAATTGAATGTTAATCCAACACAGTCAGCTTTCACATTTGAATAGATTTCAGAAGAAAAACTTAACAGCTTCACAGGTCTTTCCTTAAAAATACATAAAGAGAATAAACCTATTTTTAACCTTTATCACTGTCATATTTAATAAACATACAGTAGTTTATTTTTGTCTCCTCAGCGGTTAGAAATTTATTTTAAAAGATGGTCTGGTTATTACTTTTGTATTATTGAGATGTGTGTGTGTTAGTACAAATATAATAATCTTCAGACAGTAAAGTATCCAGGGTTCCTTTTGATAGGAAATGTAGTTAGTAACTATTGAAAACCAACAATAGTGGAATCTTATTGAATATTTTGCCCTCTCTGAGTCTGGGAATTAGAAACCATGACACATATGCTGAAACAGCTTAATTCCTTTAGGGAACCATGCAACAAATTGAATGTTTCAAGCAATGCCTAGAACAGTAAGCAGCTGTTCAATTTCAGAGTAAATTTGGAGGGTGAAAACCAAGAAGAAATGTTCTATTTCATATTTCATACTTCCAAAAATAAAAGCATTGTAAGCATTTGTATTCTTTAGCTGTCTTGCTGCAAAAACAATGTCCATCCAATTTATATTTGTCTAACAAATTTAGGCACTTGAGAAGAGTGAGGATAGCAAACTATTAAAAAGAATAATTTTATCATTTCTATTTACAACTTTCTTTTACCAATTTAAGAAATCTTATTATTTTTTGAGAATCTATTGCTCAACAGCAAACATAAAAAAGTCCCATTTGGCTATTTTTAGTTCAGCGTCTGGGTAGCATTTGCTGAGGTGGCAAAATGTAGCCACTAAACAACAAGCACCACCCAGGAGCAGAACCAAAAATGACCCAGCTCCTAAGCTTTACATTACTGCCTTTTCAAAAAAAGATACCAAGAGAATGGAGAAAAATTGATAATAGGAGTAAATTAAAAAGTTGCTTAAAATGGCATGCTCTATCTGATTCATGAAGGGGGAAAAATTTGAATTTGATATCCGTTTAAAAATGCCACAAGCTAACAAAAATGACAGCTGCCTTTTCTTTTCTTTTTTTAATGCCAAGATCAGCACCATATGCAGGCTTCCCATCTCAGTGCTTACACTGATGCTGGTTGTGGGTATGCTCTATGCACTAACTTGCCTGTCAATTAAAGGGACAGTCTAGTCAAAATTCAACTTTCATAATTACGATAGGTCATGTAATTTTAAACAACTTTCCAATTTACATTTATCATCAGTAAACAGTATATTAATATAACCGTGTTGAAGGAATGGGTAATAAAGGACAGAGAAACTGCGTCCATAGCTGCCTGGAAACTGTGTCCGCCTGCACATTCTTTAATAGGGGTCCATATTTTAAACCTACATTACTATTCATTTAAAAAAAAAAAAAAAAAAAAAAAGCTTAGTCGTTAAAATACCATCTTGACTATTATATGGTTTTGTCTTTTTTTACTGAAAACATTTTTAAGCAGTAATTAACAGTAATGTGCTAAAATTAATTTGTTTTCATAGACTACTTACTCTTTTGGTTACTCCAGTTCCTGCCATTTTTAGTTTAGAAGAATAGTCTTCTGCTCAGTTATTTAAGAATATGTATAGTACCTTGTTTCCTGGAGTCGCTGAAATGTCTGTGTTTCAATTATTGAAATCAGGAATTAAGTCATGGGGTAGAATTAATAAGTGCTATCTACCCCCGTAGTTTCCGGCTTGCCGGAAACAGAACTTAAGTCTGTAAATACATATTGAAATAAATGAATGATATCTATGACTCTATCGGCTAGATCACGAGTTTTGTCGGTAAGACTGTGCGGTGCTAACGCTCCTTTTTTTCTTACCGCTCCCTTTAAACAACGCTGGTATTACGAGTTTTCTGCAAGCCGGCGTTAGCCTCAGAAAAGTGAGCGTTGAGCAAAATTTAGCTCCACATCTTACCTCGATAGCAGCGTTGCTTACGGTAGCGGTAAGCTGGCAAAACGTGCTCGTGCACGATTTCCCCATAGGAAACAATGGGGCTGAGCAAAAAGCAGCGTTCAGCTCCTAACGCAGCCCGATTGTTTCCTATGGGAAAAGAAAATTTACGTCTGCACTTAACACCCTAACATGAACCCTGAGACTAAAAACACCCCTAATCTTATGCGTATTAACCCCTAATCTGCCGCCCTCGCTATTGCTGACACCGACATTATATTATTAATCCCTAATCTGCCGCTCCGGACACCGCCGCAACCTACATTATACTTATGAACCCCTAATCTACTGCCCCCAACATCGCCGACACCTACATTATAGTTATTAACCCCTAATATGCCCCCCCAACGTCGCCGCAACTATATTAAATTTATTAACCCCTAATCTGCCGCCGCCGCCAACGTTGCCGCCACTATAATAAAGTTATTAACCCCTAAACCTAAGTCTAACCCTAACCCTAACTCCCCCTAATTTAAATATAATTTAAATTAAACTAAATTAATTTAACATAATTAAATAAATTAATCCTATTTAAAACTAAATATTTACCTGTAAAATAAACCCTAAGATAGCTACAATATAACTAATAGTTACATTGTAGCTATTTCAGGGTTTATTTTTATTTTACAGGCAACTTTGTATTTATTTTAATTAGGTACAATAGTTATTAAATAGTTATTAACTATTTAGTAACTACCTAGCTAAAATAAATACAAATTTACCTGTAAAATAAATCCTAACCTAAGTTACAATTACACCTAACACTACACTATCATTAAACTAATTACCTAAACTACCTACAATTAATTACAATTAAATTAAATAAACTAAATTACGGAGAAAAAAAACACAAAATTACAGAAAATAAAAAAAAAATTACAAGAATTTTAAACTAATTACACTTAATCTAATCCCCTTAATAAAATAAAAAAGCCCCCCAAAATAATAAAATTCCCTACCCTATACTAAGTTACAAATAGCCCTTAAAAGGACCTTTTGCGGGGCATTGCCCCAAAGTAATCAGCTCTTTTACCTGCAAAAAAAAATACAATACCCCTTCAACATTACAAGGCGGCATCTTCTATCTTCATCCTTCCAGTGCGGGTCCATCTTCAATCCAGCTGACGCGGAGCATCCTCTTCAAACGAAGTCCTACCGAAGAATGAAGGTTCCTTTAAATGACGTCATCCAAGATGGCGTCCCTTGAATTCCGATTGGCTGATAGAATCTATCAGCCAATCGGAATTAAGGTAGGAAAAATCCTATTGGCTGTTCCAATCAGCCAATTGGATTGAAGTTCAATCCGATTGGCTGATCCAATCAGCCAATAGGATTGACCTTGCATTTCGGACCCTGTGGAGGACCACTTGCGCCTGGCTGGGTGAAGACGGCTCAAGGTAGGGATTGGGTGGGTTTTAGAGTAGGGGTGTGTGGGTGGTGGGTTGTAATGTTGGGGGGGTATTGTATTTTTTTTTTTTACAGGTAAAAGAGCTGATTACTTTGGGGCAATGCCCTGCAAAAGGCCCTTTTAAGGGCTATTTGTAATTTAGTATAGGGTAGGGAATTTTATTTATTTTGGGGGAAATTTATTTTATTAGGGGGATTAGATTAGGTGTAATTAGTTTAAAATTCTTGTAATTCTTTTTTTATTTTCTGTAATTTAGTGGGTTTTTTTTTCCATAATTTAGTTTATTTAATTTAATTGTAATTAATTGTAGGTAGTTTAGGTAATTAGTTTAATGATAGTGTAATGTTAGGTGTAATTGTAACTTAGGTTAGGATTTATTTTATAGGTAATTTTGTTCTTATTTTAGCTAGATAGTTATTAAATAATTAATAACTATTTAATAACTATTGTACCTAGTCAAAATAAATACAAATTTACCTGTAAAATAAATATAAACCCTAAGCTAGCTACAATGTAACTATTAGTTATATTGTAGCTATCTTAGGGTTTATTTTATAGTTAAGTATTTAGTTTTAAATAGGATTAATTTATTTAATTATGTTACATTTATTTTGTTTAATTTAAATTATATTTAAGTTAAGGGAGGTTAGACTTAGGGTTAGACTTAGGTTTAGGGGTTAATAAGTTTATTATAGTAGCGGGGACATTGGGGTCGGAAGATTAGGGGTTAATAAATGTAGGTAGGTGTTGGGGGGGGGAGATTAGGGGCTAATAAAATTTAACTAGTGTTTGCAAGGCGGGAGTGCGGCGGTTTAGGGGTCAATACATTTATTAAAGTGGCGGCGATGTCCGGTCGGCATATTAGGGGTTAATAATTGTAGGTAGGTTGGGGCGACGTTGGGGGCATCAGATTAGGGGTTAATAAATATAATGTAGGTGTCGGCGATGTTAGGGGCAGCAGATTAGGGGTTCATAGGTATAATGTAGGTGGCGGCGATGTCCGGTCGGCAGATTAGGGGTTAAAAAAGATTATTTTAGTGTTTGCAATGTGGAGGGGGGCCTCGGTTTAGGGGTTAATAGGTAGTTTATGGGTTTTAGCGTACTTTTTAGCACTTTAGTTAAGAGCTTTATGTTCCTGCGTTAGCCCATAAAACTCTTAACTACTGACTTTTATATGCGTTAGGAGTCTTGACAGGAGAGGGTGTACCGCTCACTTCTTCCAAGACTCGTAATACCAGCGTTAGGCAAATCCCATTAAAAAGATAGGATACGCAATTGACTTTAGGGGATTTGCGGTATCCTCGAGTCGCGGAAGAAAAGTTAGCAGTACACCTGTACCTACCTGACTCGTAATACCAGCGGGCGGTAAAAAGCAGCGTTAGGACCCCTTAACGCTGCTTTTTTACCCTAACGCCAAACTCGTGATCTAGCAGTATATTTCTTAGTGTCTGTTTGCTATACCTTTTAATGACAGGCTAATATTTCTCTTAATAATCCCTTATGAATTATTATACCCACTATAAAATATTAACACACAATCACTAGCTTAATTAAACTACCTGCAAAGAAATAACTTGCAAAGTCTTACTTCAGCAATACAAAAACGTTATTGCAATGAGGCTACATAAACAGTTACAATATGCAGATTAAATATAATTACACATATGCAGATCACTTCTAAATACACAGCACTGAATTAAACGTCAATATTACACTAATACAGTTACCCATCCTAATGTGAGAGTATGTATGGTGTGCAGTAATTATATGTGTCAGCAAGAAGTACTCACGTGATGTTTATCAGAGCAAGATCCCAAAGAAAATAAAGCGAACCGTGTGTGTTGATGGGCTTTATTGTAAGTCCTTTATCCCTCCCACAATGATGATGTCACTCATATGCAAGCCCCTTTTTGTAATATTAAGGTATATATAGATGCAGCCGTGCCATGTGGTTGGGGGGCAGGGCATATATGGCTATACAAAATGGTCTCTATATAGCTTACTTAAACCAGCTGGTCATCCTTATCAGATGGGGCCTGGTAATTTGATCTTTCTACATTCAAAAGTGACCCAGTATCTGAATGAGGAGTTAACCCCTTCCTGATTACACAGCTGAGTTCTTACAGTATTATGCCATAATATCCCTTCCAGACCATATCTGAGTTCTTACAGATTTATGCCTTTATTACATTCCCAATGTGCAAACAGTGTCAGCACCTATATATACACAATAAGGATCACTCCGCAACTTGTATGTTAGGTTATACCTCACAAATAACAATGTCCCAAATAGTAAATGTGGAAATGTACAATGGGATCTTCACCACTCACCTCCGTTTAGGTCATCGACACCGGCTGCTGTATTTTTACCTGGATATTTGATGTGACCGTCTCTTTGGAAGCTGAGCCGCTTCACACTGTAAGTGTCAATTCTATCCACTTGTTTTATACAAGGAATTGACACTCAGTGACTAGTCTAGCTCCTCTTGCTTCAGATCTCCATCGATCCTTCAGCGTCTGACGTCATCAGACCTCACTTCCGGTATCGCTTGTCCCAGCCGTCTGTGAGGTGAGTGGGCTAATGCTTACAGGATTCCAATCATTAACCGTGCAAACCACTGTTTCCAAATAACTCTTTGCTTGATGTACACTCATAATTCTTTCCAAGAAACATGTCAATGCTAACAATACTCTACTGTAGATAGTATCAATCGAATCTTTATGGTATTTACTGGTTAATCTGCATAACTAACCTTTCATTTTATGCTTGGAATGTAAATAGCCTAAGCTTTACCATAAATATCTATTATATGATATACTGATATGCATCAACTCCAATTCTCTATAGCAATACTCCAATTCATTCAATTAAATTAAGTTCAGTTAAATACTCAGATATACTATTGGATATACCGGCCCAGTGTTCTTATTCCCAAAAATTGATGAGATTGAACTCATTGGGTATTCTTGTTCTGAGCCTATGTATCCAATAGGCTTCTCTTTTATACAACACTTTTTCTCTATCACCTCCTCTGTGCCCACATTTCACTAGCTCAATAATTTTCCATCTAAAGGATTTGGTATTACTACCATGCTCTCTTTTGAAATGTTGCACTAGAGGTGTGGTGAGTTTACCAGCCTTGATATTTGTTAAGTGTTCCCTTATCCTTTCTCTGGTTTCTCTCGTTGTTAAACCTGTATACTGTATCCTACATTCAATGCAGGTAATAAGATATACAGCAAAACTCGATCTACAATTTGAACACGAAAAGTGATCACATTTTTCCCCCGTAACAGTACTTTCAAATCCATCACCTTGTTGTAAGAATTCACACGCTGTACACTGTGAATAACTGCACTTATATGTGCCTTTAAATCTTAACCAGGAGGAGTTATTACTTGGTATTTCAGATTTGAGCAATGTAGGTGCTAAAATATTGCCTATGCTCCTTCCTCTTCTAAAGGCATATCTACACCCTTTTGGTATTATATGTGTCAATTTGTCATCAGCTGTTAGCATTGAGAAGTTCTTCCTTAGTATGTTACACATTTGATGATATTGTAAACTATATTCTGTGATGAATGTGACTCCCTCGAATTTATCGTTATTTCTTTCCTTATGTTTGAAAAAGGAAGTTCTGTCTGTTGCAGCAATTCTATCTTTAGAAGCTTTAATCTCACTGTATTTGTATCCTCTATTTCGAAATCTCTCCTCCAGCTCCTGAGCTTGTCTTTCAAATTCCATATCCAATGTACAGTTTCTCCTTAATCTAATGAACTGCCCATTAAGGACAGACCTGAAGACCCTTTTTGGATGACTGCTCTGGGCATGGAGGAGAGTATTTCCCGAAATAGGTTTCCTATACACCTTAGTGACCACTTTCCCATCATTATTGCCCGACATGTTCACATCCAGATAATTAATGCTTTCAGCATTATATTCATAAGTGAACCTAATGCCTATATCATTTGTATTGAGGGTCTTAACAAATTCTATTGCTTCCACATCATTGCCTTTCCAGATGACCAAAAGGTCATCTATATACCTTTTGTAATACACTATGTTCTCCTTCCAGGGTCCATCACCTGCATAGATGTTGGACAGCTCCCACCAACCCATGAATAGGTTGGCGTACGAGGGGGCAAACTTGGCCCCCATAGCTGTCCCACATCTCTGCAGGTTTATTACATTCCCCCCTTTTGGCAATGGAGGTTACCGGTACCCTTACATTCCAATGGGTGTTTTATATGAGTGAATCTGTTAGAACATTCCTAACCCCACCTATGTGTGATGGCTATATTAGTGTACTAAGGATGCTTCCATTCGCATACCATAATATAAGTGATATACTGTACACGTGGAATTAATGATTTTAAATAACAACACATACAAATTTGAATAATTATACATAATATAGAAATAAATAATTTGATTATAAAAGGATGTATGAACAGATTTCCCAATGCAGAACCCCATGATGACTGTTTCAAAAAGGAATTTGCTAAATTCTGCCACCAGGTAGCACTTGACATCTCTGTAAAAGTATGTTCAATCCTTTGTAGTTCTTGTTCCTGATGGTAGAAATTTACATGAACACGTTCCCCAAAATTTTTAAGATGTTCCAGTAACACAGAGTCTTTTTGCAATAAGGTTACCCATTTTTGCCAAGGTGCATCATCTACTAATATTGGTGTTATGAGTGGAGCCCCCAAGGTAGCGTTATATGTGAGTAACTGTGGGGCAGTGAAGTTAAACTGTAGTGAACTTATCCTCACAGGGTACCCAGTAATACAATAAATCCCTGGTGTGATTTGTTCCCTTGAATTACACTTGTCAAATCATACATGCACCTCATCTTTAGGCTTCAACGCAAAAAAACACACCTTTCCTTGTCCTAATGGAAAAATCATATCTTGGGGATTAACTTTCTCCACAAAACTATTGTAATATGATTGATTATGCCAGCAGGAATAAAAAATTATTCTTGCCTGGTTGGGTAGACATAAAATTTTAGATGGAAACCTTATGCAGCCAGACATGTCTACCTGTTCCATATGGGGACCATTCCATATAAAATTTGGGAACTCTAACTCATGATGTAAAACATGAGATTCTGTGAAAGGTGTTCCTAGTGAAAACAAATGATAAACATTCTGATAGGTACCACTAGTGGCTACAAGTGAAGTAGCCCTGCATATATTTTCCCTGCAGCCCAACCAACTGTTTAACCAAAATTCTTTGTGTTCTGATGCAAAACTGTTAACAACAGACTGCTCCCACCCTCCCAAAGGTGTTTGGTTATTTTCCATAGCCTGTGCTATTAATTTTAAGTCAGTTGATAATTCTGTTTGCATGGAAATACACACAAAATCCCAGGATACTTCCCTTAACCTACTAATTACTCTATCAGTATTTCCTCTGTATGTTGAATGGCAGGACCCTGAACCTGAATGACTTTCTGTGTCAGTGTCTCTACCAGGGTCTTTATCATTTGTTGTTTGTGTGCTGGATATTGCAATATAACATGAAACACAGCACTCACTGTACAGCCAGGAGCAGGTTCACCAAACCCAGCATCGATATAAAGAAACATAAATGTTCCAGCTGGTGCAAAATACCAATAGATTTAAATAAGTCTTTTTGCACCAGCTGGAACATTTTTGTTTCTTTATGTGTGCTGGATATGTCAATGGAATTTACCACCTCTAACCCTGTTCCCATACCTTCTAAAACTGTATCCACGATATCCCTCCTAGTCCTTCTCCTAGTACCTTCTGCCACATAACTAATGCTTTTTCCATAGTGGCAGTAATTCTGGAACAATTTTGGTAATGTGTGGAAACTAGCCAATCTAGTATTTTAATCTTCCATGTGATAAATTGGATTGTGGCATCCCTCAATACTGGAGTTGGCTTGATTGTACTTATTTGAAATGGACCGCTAGAAACAACCCTTTTCCCATCACACATTGGAGTATTGTCATAATGTTTCATCTTTGGTGTAGTGTTTCCTTTTTTTTATCTATTTTTAAATATACTTTAATCCCTCCACCAAAGTTGGAAGCTGTAACTCTTAGAAAATAAAACAAAGTTAGTATAACGCTGCCAAGTGGGTAAAATACTTTTTAAGCATCATAATGGTGTATTCCTGGATACATATTCAAAACACAGGTGAGATTAGTGCAGTATAGTAAAAAACTTGACACGGCGGTCTCGTCAAACACTTCACCCGCACACCAGCATTTACCATAACCCTTCTTTACCTTTACATGAAGGCAGAAGTCCTCTGCTTCTCTCGGGTAGGCTCACCTCTGTGTAGACGAGAGGGTGGCCACGCTAAAAAGCGCAACCGTCACTCTCTCCACTCCAGGCGTGTGCGGGACTTACCGATCGGACGTGACGTCAGCAGTTCCTCCACACTCTCACCGGTCTGTGTCCAATCAATGCTTCTGAATAGGCCAATGCTCCTCTGTATGCCGATATGGTCTGGGGCTTAATGGAGAGAGTTCCTCTGCTCTCAAGGAAAGTATCACGAAAAAATATGGCAAAGTCCCAGTAGTAGATATATAAAAAATTCAAATTTTATTGGAACAAGGTTAAAACATGAAAAAATGTAAATGTAAAAGCATAGAACGGTCTAACGCGTTTCGGCTAGCTCTTGCCGTAATCATAGACCATCTGATGGTCTATGATTACGGCAAGAGCGAGCTAGCCGAAACGCGTTAGACCGTTCTATGCTTTTACATTTACATTTTTCATGTTTTAACCTTGTTCCAATAAAATTTGAATTTTTTATATATCTACTGCTGGGACTTTGCCATAATTTTTCGTGAAGCTGTAACTCTCCAATTAATCCCTTCTCCAATTTGTTGTTCAAATATAACCTTGGTTATATTATAGTTATCCCCATTTATAGTGTGAATAGGATTTGCAAATGTTGTAGACACAGAAATACCTTCTCCCACCAGACCTACAGTCCATTTTCCCCAAGCCACCCACTTACATTCCCATTCAACTTTATTACCCTGATTGACCCTCCAAAAACCAATTAAATTATCTTTATGTTTTTCAGCAAATATTTCAATCCTCCCACCCGCATTAAAAGTCAATTTTCCCAAACAATCTTTGTTAAGGTCTTTAGAACTTGTCCATCCTCTGATGTTGCTTGAGATCCATCTACGACTCCTTGGGAGGTTGGTGATTGAAAGTTCATTATAGTCACAGATTGGAAATTTTTGCAATAACACCCACACAAATACAAATAGGTTGGTGACGATCATTCCTCTCAGGTTCCACATAATGAAATCTGTCAAAAAGATTAAGAGAATATCAGTTCTTAGCAGTCCTTCTATACACTTTACATTGGTCAACATGGACCCATTTGTAACCAGGCTGCCTTCTGGTTTTCCCAGGGGTTGATCTTTCTATTTTAATCACAGTATTACCCAATTTGTCCAAAATTCAATAAGTTCCTTCCCAATTTGCATCCCAGGTAGAATTTTTGCTAAATTTTTTTAATCATGATCAATCCCCCCTTCTCAAACAGAGGTGTTTGAGGAGTAGATGAAAATTTACAATCTGTTGGGGCCATATTAGAGGCAGCAAAAATTAGCAGTGAACTCAACTGCTCCTGAATTTGGGAGAGATATTGATCTCTAGACACAGATTCTCTCAAGGGGGTAGACAATTGTGGTTCACCTGGGTGGCCTAATGCCATCTTTCTCCCTGTCATGAGCTCATAGGGAGAACACTTGGTAGCATTTAATGGTGTAGCTCTAATAGCCATTAGAACTGCTGGAAGATGTGTGACCCATGATTTAACATACTGGGAAAGCATTTTGGACAATTTTGTTTTTAATGTGCGATTCATGCGCTCAACTATACCAGAGGATTGTGGATGATATGGTACATGAAATCTTGTCTGTATTCCCAGCAGGGCACAGAGATTTTGCATTACCTGACCTGTAAAATGTGTACCCTTGTCTGATTCAATGAGTGTTGGAAACCCCCATCTTGAGAAAACATGTTCCCACCGTGCTCTGGCAGTAGCCTGTGCAGTATCACAATGAAGTGGAATAGCCTCAACCCATTTTGAAAAAATATCTACAATTACTAGGGCATACCTGAGACCCCCCTTTGATAGTGGAAGTGGGCTTATACAATCAATTTGGATAGCTTTCCATGGGCCATCTGCTACTGGTATTCTCTGGAGAATGGGTCGCTGACCTTTAGGATGTGCATTGATTTGAGCACAAATTAAACACTCTTGTACACATTTGAAACAGGTTTCTGCTAAATCTGGCCAATGGAATGTTTGCCTTAAATGGTACTCTAATGCACTTTGGCCAATATGCCCAAGAAGAGAATGCGTTTGCTGTGTTATAGGTCCCTGCAAATGACTTGGGACCACAAAAACCAATTTAGCCTGTGGATCAGTGGGATTGGAGTAACATATTAACCCATTACAAATTGGATAACCTATTTGGGAGTGTTTGCTGTTTCTGTAACAAAGGGAAAAGGTTAGGATATTTAGCTTGTTCTGTTTTCAAATCAGGTACCATTGTAATCTTTGCTATATGTGCCATTGTATCTTTAGATGCAACATGCTCTCTCCATGCTTCCTGTGTCTCACTGTCATTCTCATCTGATTGCCATGGTTCCCCATCTAAAGCTGCCTGTTTGACTAACATGTCCAGGAAAATTAAACGTGGAAGAGACGGGTGGATATAAGTTACTGCATACAATTAGTGTAGAGAATACACTGATTTCCTTTTAAGCCTGTTGTGATAAACTGTAAAGAGCTTCTAAAAGACAAGTTCATATCATAAATAAATATTGCGATGTTGGCAAACAAAAGAATTGACACAGTCTGCTGAAGGGTGAATTCAAAAGATTCAGGAAGCAACAGTTGGCTTGAGTTCTTTGTTGCAGAAGATGTCCCAGTAATTGCTCTGCTGATCAGTGTATGAAACAACCTCTTCACCAGTGGAATTTATATTTGTGGACACATATTTTCAGTATATATCTCTTGAATGAACAGTGGAGACATATAACATCAGTTATTTGGACTTTTTAATTATAAAAAGGACCTCTTGATCACAGAAGATTATCGTAAGGACATTGAATCAGATACAGATGTTGCAGAAGAAGTAGAGCGGGAAGGACCCAGCAGAAAGTATCTTGAGTCCCTGTGTTTGGTTTGAAGAACCCTGGTCAAGAGAGAAAGAAAGGAACCTATCATAACCAGGCAACACCGAAGCACACAGACTGACTGATGGATACTGTATCTCTGATGAAATCCATGCGCAGCACTTACCTCATCTGATTGAGGTAACTTCTAGTAAGTGGGCACTTTTGCACTTATTTGTGAACACCTTGGGAGCCAGCTGATACCATGTACTCAACCTATATGAACTGTATTTACATAGGACTGAGCTATTATTTACCAACATATTTACAAACATATTTGAAGTTTGTTTCAACTGACGCTCTTGATTTTGAATTCATTAATTTATTGATTCAGATACTTACGAATCAGCATCTATCTGGTGTCAGTTGTTAAATACACACATTACATTGGATTGATTTTTATGATTGAGTGTGTTTATGTTTTTAGATCTATTATCTATGAGCATTTCAGAGCTATCTGTATGTAACACTATCTCACTGTATTTTGTTGCATTGACGAATTTTAAATTGTTTATTCAATTAAGTTTTTATTAAGTTTTTTTTATTGTTTTTATTAGATATGATTATCCTTTTTATCCACCCACATTCATAAAGTAATTTATACATATGTACTATATCCCTTTTTGATTGTATAATGACATATCTTTTAGGGTTTTATGTGTTAGATATTTTCTTTACTAACTATCTGTGCACCCTTTTCCATCCTTTTGTACACACACACACATATATATATATATATATATATATATATATATATATAAATAACATTTCCTTCCTAAGATAGGGAGAGTCCATGGATTAATTCCTTACTGTTGGGAAATATAACACCTGGCTACCAGGAGGAGGCAAAGACACCCCAGCCAAATTCTTAAATATCCCTCCCACTTCCTCATTACCCCAGTCATTCTTTACCTTTTGTCACATTAGGAGGTGGCAGAGAAGTGTCAGAATATTTGGAGAGTCCTGAAAAAAGAGTATCTGTCCTTCGAGATAGGACTGGAGTTTTAAGTAGTCATGTCAACCTCTCAGTGAGAGTATTGATGGAAGTTAGAGTCTGGAGATGCAGGGAAAGTTTTTCTGTGTAACCATCCAGACTACTGCTAACAGCTACTAAGCAATCAGTGTTGACGAGTTTCACTGCCTGCTTTCTCTCACTCAAGTCCATGTCAGGAGCGATGCTATAAGACCGTCACACTTGAGAGGCTGTGTTCTGTTCAACAGCATGGATCCTGGAGGTAAGATTGTTTCAATTTTTACACATTAAACGCTATAACAGGGTCACAGTGTGGCTCCTCTTTGATAGGATCCAGGGTTACTATCCTCTGAAGGGGGTTTATTGAACAATTGGGGGTTAATTAATCAGTGTATTGATTATTTGCATGCTGCTTTGTGTGATTTTTTCCTGGGCTGATAGACTGTGTGTTTTTGACTGGAACAAACAGGTTTCTCATTTAAGTTTCACTTTCGTTTTTAAAAGTGTTGCACAACTCGTATTACTTGCTGTACTTGTAATAACAGGGGAAGTACTGTCTTACACTCTATGTGACCGAGTGTGGTCTATGTTCATTTCCTCCATTCCAGCTGAGACTTGAACCTGAGGAGAGCGTTTTCTTCTGTTAACTGTCTGGGTCTAGGAGGTGGTGAGTGCCCGAGCCATTGGGAGTATAAAGGTGCAGTTTTCTATAATAAAAAATGTTTTTATTTGTGTCCTTCTATGGGTATAACCTGAGCTATAGATGACTCTGACATGTTAGAAGGTACTCCTTCTGTACTAAATTATACCTGTTTATATTGTGAGGAGGCCGTGGTTTTCCTGTCCACTCAATTATGTTCCATATGCCTTAAAGTCTTAGAAGGAGACAAGCCTGCTAAGGCTCTTAGTCCCTCTGAGCCATCTACCTCTCAGGGCTCGGCGTCACATGAGATTACTACCCTTGCTACATTATCCACTCCACATGCAGTTCCTCGTAGCATATCTAATCCTCCAGCCTTCTTCCTGCGGACTTTGCTGCGCAGTTACAAACGGCGGTGTGTGCGGCCCTGAGTGCATTACCTCGCTCTAACAAACACAAGAGAAAGGTTAAACATAGCTCTCCTGACCCGGAGTCATCTAAATATTTATCGGATTTAGCTATTATGTCCCAGTTTTCCGAAGATAAGTTAACCTCTGTAGCTTCAGAGGGTGAACTTTCTGGGTCAGAGTCCTTAGCGTCTAAGCCTCCTGCTACGGAGGAACCGTCCTTTAGATTTAAAATTGAGCACTTGCTTTTTTTATTAAAGGAGTTTCTGTCTACGTTAGAGGTTCCAGAGGCCATGATGCCTGAAGAACCTATGATACCTAAATTAGACAGAGTTTACAAAGACAGGAAAGTTCCTTTGACTTTTCCTGTGCCGGTTTAGAAGGCGAACATTAAGAATGAATGGGAAAGAATTGGTTCTTCCTTTTCCCTCATATATTTTTAAAAAGTTGTTCCCGGTCCTGGACTCTCAACTGGATTTGTGGGGCTCCATTCCTAAGGTGGATGGTGCTATCTCTATGCTTGCTAAACATACTACTATACCTCTTGAGGATAGTTCTTCATTCTTCGTATCCTATGGATAAGAAAATGGAATCCTTTCTGAGAAAAGATGTTTCAACATATGGGATTTTTGTTTCAACCGGTGGCTGCGGTTGATGCGGTTTCCGGAGAATCTACCTACTGGTGCAACTCTTTGTGGGAACTCATTAAGGTGGAGTCTCCCCTCAAGGATATTTCAAACAGAATTAAAGTTCTGAGAATTGCTGATTCTTTTATCTGTGATGTGAACATGCAAATTATTCACCTAAATGCAAAGGCCTCTGGCTTTGCGGTCCTTGCCCGTTGGGCGCTCTGGTTGAAGTCTTGGTCTACGTATATGACTTCTAAGTCCAGACTCCTTTTTCTTCCCTACAAGGGAAAGATTTTTTTGGTCCAGGCCTGTACTCCATTATTTCTACAGTTACCGGAGGCAAGGGTGCCTTCCTACCGGTAGATAAGAAGAACAAGTCTGAGGGACGACAATCTTCTAATTTTCATTCCTTTCGTTCTGACAAATCTCAATGACAACAATCCTCCTCCAAGCCCGAGCAACTCAAGAGTACTTGGAAGCCGGCACAGTCTTGGAATATATCCAAGCAGAATAAGAAGCCTGCCGAAAACAAATCAGCATGAAGGGGTGGCCCCCGATCCGGGATCGGATTGCGTAGGGGGCAGACTGTCTCTTTTTTCAGATGCCTGGTTCATGGACAAACAAGATCCGTGGGTCCTGAAGGTGGTATCTTAGGGATACAAGATAGGCTTCATATCTCATCCGCCAAGGGGCAGATTCCTTCTCTTGTTTTCTACCAGGCCAGAAAAGAGGGGTGCCTTTCTAGGGTGCATTCGGGATCTATCCTCCTTAGAAGTTGTTGTCCCGGTGCCTATCAAAGAAAGAGGTTTGGGGTTTTATTCAAACCTTTTCGTGGGCTCGAAGAAGGAGGAAACTTTCCGCCCAATTCTGGACCTAAAGTGCTTAAACAAATTTCTCAGTGTCCCTTCCTTCAAGATGGAGATGAAAAGGTCCATCCTTTTTTTAATTCAGGAAGGCCAGTTTTTGACCACTATAGATCTGAAGGACACTTACCTTCATGTTCCATTCCACAGTGAAAACACTTTCAGTTCCTGAGGTTTGCATTCCTGGACCAGCACTACCAGTTCATTGCCCTTGCTCATGGTGTCCTGCATGGACATCATTCCTTTTGCCAGGTTCCATCTCAGACCTTTACAACTGTGCATGCTAAGGCAGTGGAACGGCGATCATTCAGATCTGTCTCAACAGATTGTATTAGACAGCCGGTCGAGAGAATCACTTTTTTGGTGGCTCTGTCCAGATCATCTGTCCAGAGGGACATACTTCTTAAGACCATCCAGGGAGATTGTGACTACGGACACAAGCCTATCTGTATGGGAAGCTGTTTGGGGTGCCAGGAAGGCACAGGGGTTGTGGACTCAGGAGGAGTCCTCCCTCCCGATAAATATTTTGGAACTACGGGCAATCTTCAAGGCCTTGAAGGCTTGGCCACTTCTGGGTTCGTCCCAGTTTATCAGATTCCAATCAGACAATATAACCTCAGTGGCTTACATCAACCATCAGGGGGGAATGAGAAGTTCCTTGGCGATGAAGGAAGTATCTCAGATTCTGGAGTAGGCGGAGGCCCACAGCTGTTCGCTGTCAGCGATCCACATTCCGGGTGTGGACAACTGGGAGGCGGATTTTCTCAGCAGGCAATCTTTCCATCCAGTGGAATGGTCTATCCATCCTGAGCTGTTTGCAGAGATATGCAGCAAGTGGGGGATGCCGGAGATAGATCTTATGGCGTCCTGTCTCAATACCAAGCTACCCAGGTACGGGTCGAGGTCGAGGGATCCTCCAAGCGGATCTAATAGATGCACTATCAGTGCCCTGGAGGTTCAAACTCCTATATCTTTTTCCTCCATTACCGCTTCTTCCTCGAGTGGTGGCCCACATCAAGCAGGAGCGGGTATCAGTAATCCTGATTGCTCCATCATGGCCGCAAAGGACGTGGTTCACGGATCTAGTGGGGATGTCCTCATCTCCTCTGTAGAAGTTACCTTGTCACAGAGACCTGCTGATACAAGGTCCATTTGTTCATCAAAATCTAGATTCTCTGAGGCTGACTGTGTGGAGATTGAACGCTTAGAGGCCCATTTATCAAGCCCTGAATGGAGCCTGAGGGCCTGTGTTTCTGGCGAGTCTTCAGACTCACCAGAAACAGCAGTTATGAAGCAACATTTGCGCTAATTTTAGTGTGGTACAGCTTATCGAGTCCTGCGCTAGCATTAGCAAGTGCTATTTGTACCTGTTTTGCACTGCACTCCAAATAGCGTTGCCACCTTTCCTGGAAAAAAAATATTGGTAATGCTAATTTGCATAAATGTGCATAAAAAATGATTCATCATAAATCAGGAAGAGAAGCTTCTAGGACTGTTTTTAAATGGTTACTTGTTTATAATTAAATTCCAACACACTTATGAGAAGTTTCACCATGATAGCATCTTTAGTACAATATGTAATATTTATTTTCAATTTTGTCTGTAAAATACCGGCTTGGTCGTAACCCTACCTCCAAATACACGTTCCCAAACATTACTCCTGGAATGCAGGCCCCAGCAATTGCTCAGTGATGCTGCACCATGAAAATCTTATACAGCTTAATTATGGTGTTATGGATAATTCACAGCGTTTACAGATACTTCACAATTTATTGGTATATTATTTATATTTTTACAGCATCAGTTTTCAGAGGGGATTATCCACATTTGAATATTGTGTGCCACATTGACTTTGTTTTTTACTTATAAGAAAATCTGTAATTAAGAAAGCAATGCTTTTGATTTGTTAGATGGGATTTCATTAAGCAATATTGTGCACACAAATTTCATATCATACATAAGAAAGAGCAGCAATTATATATTGTAAAGTAGTATATTTTGGGAAAAATTTGTAAATAAATACTGGTTTGGCTTTAAAATATAACTGGAAAAAATACACGTCACTTGCCTATTTATGTTTGCTTTTAGTGAAAGCCTCATTTTGTTATATGAAATATTTTTATTATTTTTGATGATTATAAACCAATAATCATTTGTAATGGAATGCAATAAATAGTGTTGCCATGCGTGTAGTGGTTAAATCAGAGCATATTATAGGTAGAACTAAAACAAATCCGTGCTTTTCCAACATTATACTTCTAGCAAATGTCAGATTATTCAGGCAGATATAGAAATGTTATTATTCCTACCATACTGTAATTAAACATAAAATACGTATTGCAGGGAGAATAACTATGTGGAGACCAAGTTTATTATTATAAATACAGAGACAATAAGTTCCACATAAGAACCCAGAGAATACAGGTGAACTACCCTCTGCTACATTTAGAGACATTTGAGCTATGAAGACAAGGGACATCAGGAAGGGCATCAAGTAAGCACGATGGAGAATACTCACTTACCACTTATATTGTTTATTGTATGCAGAGCCCCCAGGGACTCACCTATTTGTTTCTGTTATTTATCGTTTATGTTGTATTGTTCTTTCAGACAACAAATAAAGCTTTTGAAAATTTAAAAAAAATAAATAAAAAAAATACGTATTGCAGGAATTCATTGACAGTGCAATTTATGGCTTTACTGTAAGTAAAAAAAGATCATATAATCATTAGATATAGCTTGATGTAGAGTGCTCATTCCCTCGCTGACCTTCCCTGTTCCATTGTTTCTCAGAAGATGTTTGATACCTGGGCATATCATATGTTATTGATTGCATTTCCTTGCTCCAACAACAGATTTTCACCATGCAAGGTACAGCTATACCACATCTCACCATACTAATAAAATGTAACTGCAAAATCACAGAAGATAATTCTATGCCTAAATTCAACAATTTTATTAATTCTGTAGCTACATTTTTATATATTTTTCTACCATAAAGGTGCAATAAGGAAGTGCAATAATGTATTATAGCATTTGTTTGTTGCACTATAGTTTTCCTATACCAATGTGCTTTACATATTCAGTTAAACACATAGTTAAAGTCAGCTCTAGCAATGAGCTACTGATCTGAAGCTAAACATGGTCCTTTGGCATAGCATATATGCATAGCTGTTTATCACCAACCTTGTATGGCCTAGGATTGACAGTGTGTTGTTGATAGGGATCTGACTTTAACTTTGTGTTTGACCCCTTTGTGGTGTTAAATAAATGGGTATAGGCAAGTAATCTAACATGTCTTATTTTGTAATTACTTTGCTGTTCTACATAATATTGAAACATTAAGATGAAAAGATTTTTTATATAGTCTGACATGCTAGGCAGTTAGTATTTAATAGTTGGTGAATTAACAACATTATTGTAGTGTCATGGGGCTCCATTTATGAAGCAGTGCACGCTGCTTCTGAGCCCCATCGTTTCCGGTCGTTAAGACCCATCGTTAAGCTGCTCCTTAACTTGTCCGCCACCCACTGAAATCATTCTGATCTGATACGATCGGGATGATTGATGGCCCCTGCTAGCAGCCGATTGGCCGCCAGTGAGCAGGGGGCGGCATTGCACAAGCGTTTCACCAGTAATGCTTGTGCAATGTTAAATACTGACAGCGTATGCTGTCTGCATTTAGTGAGGTCGAGCGGACATAATTCGCTACAGCGAATCATGTCCACTCACCCGTTATTAAATGTACCCCAAAGTGTATGCCTTAACATGCTGTTTTGCAATGATAAACCTGCTCTGTATTTACTATTCTACCATGTTTCTTTCTTTTTGTCAGGGACAACTTCAATCCTTTCCAAATAAAGGGGGTTATCATATAAGGATAGCAATTATTTATGTGTTTATATAGAATACTAGTCCTAAAGCCCGTTGACACGGGCCGTGTTATTCCCATTCTTATTCCCATTCTCTCTCCCATTCTCTCTCTCTCTCTCTCTCTCCCATTCTCTCTCTCTCTCTCTCTCTCCCATTCTCTCTCTCTCTCTCTCTCTCTCTCCCATTCTCTCTCTCTCTCTCTCTCTCTCCCATTCTCTCTCTCTCTCTCTCTCTCTCTCTCCCATTCTCTCTCTCTCTCTCTCTCTCCCATTCACTCTCTCTCTCTCTCTCTCTCCCATTCATTCTCTCTCCCATTCATTCTCTCTCCCATTCATTCTCTCTCCCATTCATTCTCTCTCCCATTCATTCTCTCTCCCATTCATTCTCTCCCATTCTCTCTCTTTCTCTCTCTCTTTCTCTCTCTCTCTCTCTCTCTCTCTCTCTCTCTCTCTCTCTCTCTCTCTCTCTCTCTCTCCCATTCTCTCTCTCTCTCTCTCTCTCTCTCCCATTCTCTCTCTCTCTCTCTCCCATTCTCTCTCTCTCTCTCTCTCCCATTCTCTCTCTCTCTCTCTCTCTCTCCCATTCACTCTCTCTCTCTCTCGCTCTCCCATTCATTCTCTCTCCCATTCATTCTCTCTCCCATTCATTCTCTCTCCCATTCATTCTCTCTCCCATTCATTCTCTCACATTCTCTCTCTTTCTCTCTCTCTTTCTCTCTCTCTCTCTCTCTCTCTCTCTCTCTCTCTCTCCCATTCTCTCTCTCTCTCTCTCTCTCTCTCTCTCTCTCCCATTCACTCTCTCTCTCTCTCTCTCTCCCATTCATTCTCTCTCCCATTCATTCTCTCTCCCATTCATTCTCTCTCCCATTCATTCTCTCTCCCATTCATTCTCTCTCCCATTCATTCTCTCCCCCATTCATTCTCTCCCATTCTCTCTCTCTCTCTCTCTCTCTCTCTCTCTCTCTCTCTCTCTGTCTCTGTCTCTGTCTCTGTCTCTGTCTCTGTCTCTGTCTCTGTCTCTGTCTCTGTCTCTCTCTCTCTCTCTCTCTCTCTCTCTCTCTCTCTCTCTCTCTCTCTCTCTCTCTCTCTCTCTCTCCTCACCAGAATAAGTGCTCTGCGAACAATTGCTTTGCTGTGATCTTATGAGATTTCACAGTAAACGTCCTTAAACCGAATAGGAAAATAACATGACTGTGCCTGCATATGCCAGATGTTCACTCTCTTACAAGTCCTGGGACTAGCATTCTTTACACAGAGGTGTGAATACTTAAGAAATTTTGAGGTTAATATCTTGCTTTTGTTACATAGATAAGTTCAGGTAATATTTTATAGTCAGTTTTTTTACAGCTATGCAGCATCACTTTCAAATTCTTCAGCATTTGGGTATCATGTCCCTTTACGTTTTTCACACAGATAAATACCTTCTACAAAATATAGAAAGTCAGGTTTATTTAAAGTATTCCTGTATCTCCAAAAAAAGTCTTCTGTACAACCTCAATTTAGGGCAGGTCAATAAAGGGACATGACACCCACATTTTTTCTTTCATGATTTAGAAAGAGAATGCATTTTTAAACATCTTTCTAATTTACTTCTATTATCTAATTTGTTTTATTCTCTTGATATTCTTTGCTGAAAAGCATATCTAGATATGCTCAATAGCTGCTGATTGGTTGCTGCACATAGAAGCCTCATGTGATTGGCTCACCATGTGCATTGCTTTTTCTTCAACTAACGATATCTAAAAAATGAAGCAAAATAAATAATAGAAGTAAATTGTAATGTGGTTTAAATTTGTATGTTCTATCTGAATCATGAAAGAAAGATTTTGGGTTTAGTGGCCCTTTAAGAAATGTTTAGCAACAAAACAAAAAAAAGAGATATGGAAATTCAATTGGAACCTTTATTTCAGTAATGATTTGGGAAGTAGAGTAATAGTGAGAGCTTACTGGACCCTTTACTGGTTGTTCTACTCATGACAAAACGACAGTAACTACTGTTTACTAATTACCATCACTGTAGAATTTAGCATTATCTTTTCACTCAGTATGTTCAGTTCAACTGCGTTGCATCTTTTCTTCTGTATTACTTAATGTGCACATGCTCATCCAGATTTAATCACGAATAAGTTATTATGATTTGTTTATTGCAATTTATCATGATTGGGCAGTCATTCAGGTTCTGTTTCATTCATATATACAAAAAACAATTATTATAAATATTTACCTTGAGCCTGATAAACCAGCTACAGAGGGCTTTGTTCGCACTACCCAGGTGCTCGCTGCTAGCACCTCACTGAAAGATTTGTTTTTTAACTTTTGCATTGGTGACCAATACTGCCAATAATCTTCTGTACCAACTACTTCATAAGCTGTTTTGGTTTGATATATGTCCTTCAATGACTTCTCTTGTAGAGGTGGGGCGAAAGTTGGGTAATCTGTTGAGAGCTGAGCACTGAAAGACAGCCAGATAGATAGATAGATAGATAGAGAGATAGATGGATAGATAGATAGATAGATAGATAGATAGATAGATAGATAGATAGAGAGATAGATAGATATGTAGATATGTAGATAGTAAAATTAAAAGAGGAAAAAAGTTTAAATGCTGAGATATATAGATAGGAAAGGTATATAGGGGACAAACAACAATAGAGAACACAAGATAGAGAATGCATTAATAGATTACAACAAGGGTATGAAAAAAATGGTGCAAAATTGTGGTAGCAAAAAGAATGAGACGCAAAAGAGATGCATATATTAATCTGTGCCACAGCTGATGGTGCAAGCCGCTTCTTTCTTGGAGCATGAAAAATGTATTGATCCTAACCATTTTGACTTAAATAATAAAGGGACACCAAACTTTATATGTTTTGGAATCTAATGGCAACATTGTGGTCAATGATATAGGAAGCACATTATTAACCCTAGGTGTGCATCTTTATCTGTCTGGCAGGCCACAGCCTCACTTCAGAGCATTTTTCTGTGCTTCTGATTGGCTAACATACTTGGGGCAAGATACATATGCGGCGGCGCCCGCAAAAGCCGGCAACTCCAGTTTTTACGCGGTTTTGGTATCACATATACGGCGCTATGCATACACATATACATCCGCTGCTTGTTAAATGTACCCCAATAGTTTTTTGTTTACTTTTTATGTATTTGTATAACTATAATTTACTGTAATGCTTATATCCTGCTACAGAAGCTGGTTTTATACTTTATCTATGAAGTTTGCTGTTTTCTTTTCTCAATTTTTTGGTATCCTACTTTAATATGTATACTTGGTATGCAATTATATTTTATATTAACAATTTACTGTATATATTTAATATACAGATTTATAAAAGTTTGTTCATGCTGGTTTTCTATTATAAATTTGCTGCATTTGTTTAAACGCCAACAACATAATCAATACTCTGACATTATCGTGAGATTACTTTCTCTACCTATTGGCAGTTTGGTTTATCTCTGTATTTTGTGCTGCTATCCAATTATTCCTGAAAGGTTTATTGCTTTTCTGTTTTCTTTCCAAAGCCTAGATGGACAACCTGGAATGGATTTAAATAAATAATACGCTTGGAATCTTTACTTCCCATTCTTTTGTAATATGAAGAGAACACAAAGTATAGCTTTGAGTATTAGTCATATTTCTTCTTTCATCATTGTATACATGCAAGAGAGAGCATTCATGTAGATACAACAATGAATTAGCTTTTGTGGGTTACAAATAGTAGTATAATCACTTTATGACCGTCATATAGAATGGCATGCATTTTTATAGCCTGTGCATTTCAAGTTTTTTTTCCTAGACTGTAGTCCAAAGAGCTACATTTTCTGTTGAACCAAAACTAAGTTGACAACCAAATGGCAGCAACACCCATTGATGTATCACAACACTTCCTAATGTCCAGTCAACTTGAAAAAACAAATACCTGATCTAAAACTATAAACTCAAATGGAAAAGTACTCTTGGTGATTGGTGAGAACCTTCTTCTACACAGCCCAAACAAAACAGTCCTGCACTTATCAGTTACTATAACCTTCACTCCTAATAGACAGACCAGGGGCCCGATCCGATATGCAGCATTACCCGCAAAAGCCGGCGACGCCAAATTTTGCGCTGGTTTGGTATCCTATATACAGCGTAACATAGAAGTTACGCTCGTATATTTCACCCTTCTGCCGCCACCTATATTATATGTATTACCCCTAATCTGAGCCCCCTACACCGCCGCCACCTATATTATATGTATTACCCCCTAATCTGAGCCCCCTACACCGCCGCCACCTATATTACATGTATTAACCCCTAATCTGAGCCCCCTACACCGCCGCCACCTATATTAAATGTATTAACCCCTAATCTGATCCCCCTACACCACCGCCACCTATATTAAATATATTACCCCCTAATCTGACCCCCCTACACCGCCGCCAGCTACATTAAATATATTAACCCCTAATCTTAGCCCCCTACACCACCGCCAGCTACATTAAATATATTAAACCCTAATCTGAGCCCCTTACACCGCCGCCACCTATATTAAATATATTACCCCCTAAGTCTAACCCTAACATCCCCTAACTTAATTATTATTTAAATAAATCTAAATAATATTATTAACTAAATTATTCCTATTTAAAACTAAATACTTACCTATAAAATAAGCCCTAAGATAGATACAATATAATTAATAATTACATTGTAGCTATTTTAGGGTTTATATTTATTTTACAGGTAACTTTGTATTTATTTTAACTAGGTACAATAGCTATTAAATAGTTAATAACTATTTAATAGCAACCTAGTTAAAATAATTACAAAATTACCTGTAAAATATATCCTAAGCTAAGTTACAAATACACCTAACACTACACTATCAATAAATTAATTAAATAAACTACAATTATCTAAACTAAAATACAATTAAATAAACTAAACTATATTACAAAAAAAAAAAACACTAAATTACAAAAAAAAAAAGATTACAAGATTTTTAAGCTACACCTAATCTAAGCCCCCTAATAAAATAAAAAATCCCCCCAAAATAATAAAATTTCCCTACCCTAAACTAAATTACAAAAGTAATTTGCTCTTTTACCAGCCCTTAAAAGGGCCTTTTGCGGGGCATTGCCCCAAAGTAATCAGCTCTTTTACCTGTAAAAAAAGAACAAGATGGGGGATTGTGGATAGAGGGGTATACGTGTCGGGCTATGTTTGGGAGGTGTGTTAGACAGTTACGGGATATTTTATACTTTAGTTAGTTTTTTTAGGCGGCGGCAGTTTCTAAAGTGCCGTAAGTCACGGGCGACTCCAGAAATTTGTACTTACACTTATTTCTGGACATCGCTAGTTTGTCCGATTTACGGCAGTTTAGCAACTGTGTATTAACCCCTAATCTGATCCCCCTACACACCCGCCACCTATATTAAATATATTACCCCCTAATCTGACCCCCCTACACCGCCGCCAGCTACATTAAATATATTAACCCCTAATCTTAGCCCCCTACACCACCGCCAGCTACATTAAATATATTAACCCCTAATCTGAGCCCCCTACACCGCCGCCACCTATATTAAATATATTACCCCCTAAACCTAAGTCTAACCCTAACATCCCCTAACTTAATTATTATTTAAATAAATCTAAATAATATTATTAACTAAATTATTCCTATTTAAAACTAAATACTTACCTTTAAAATAAACCCTAAGATAGATACAATATAATTAATAATTATATTGTAGCTATTTTATGGTTTATATTTATTTTACAGGTAACTTTGTATTTATTTTAACTAGGTACAATAGCTATTAAATAGTTAATAACTATTTAATAGCAACCTAGTTAAAATAATTACAAAATTAGCTGTAAAATATATCTATAAGCTAAGTTACAAATACACCTAACACTACACTATCAATAAATTAATTAAATAAACTACAATTATCTAAACTAAAATACAATTAAATAAACTAAACTATATTAAAAAAACAAACACTAAATTACAAAAAAAAAGATTACAAGATTTTTAAGCTAACTACACCTAATCTAAGCCCCCTAATAAAATAAAAAATCCCCCCAAAATAATAAAATTTCCCTACCCTAAACTAAATTACAAAAGTAATTTGCTCTTTTACCAGCCCTTAAATGGGCCTTTTGCGGGGCATTGCCCCAAAGTAATCAGCTCTTTTACCTGTAAAAAAAGAACAAGATGGGGGATTGTGGATAGAGGGGTATACGTGTCGGGCTATGTTTGGGAGGCGTATTAGACAGTTACGGGATATATTTGCTTTTTATCTGGAGTTCCTGGACACCGATATGTATAACCATAACAAATGTATTACGTTGCCACAGGCCCAGATTAAAGCTATATTGTACTAAAAATATAAATCTAAAATCCATATGAACAAGAGTATTTAAACATGCTGATTTTTGTGTTTATTCTTTTTTTTAGCCTAAAATAATGTGAAGTAATAGCTGTTTAAATTAAATTGAAAGTAACACAGAAGTGTCATCTGTGTACTAATTCATAATTAAAGGGACGGTATACACCAATTTTTATATAAATGCATTTTTATATAAAGAAGAATATACACAGATACTAATATAAAAATCCAGTATAGAACCTTTTAAAAACTTACTTAGAAGCTCCCAGTTTAGCACTGTTAATGAGGTTAGGCTGGGAAACACACTGAAAGGGGCTAGGAAATCAGAAACAGCAGACACTCCCCCCTTCATATGAAAAGACCCATTACACAACCAGGAGTCTGTAGACATCAGTATACATCTTATACTTTGGTGCTTGGTTAGGAGTCTGATATTCAGCACAATGTTATTTCTAATAAAAAGCAAAACTATACATTTTTATATATGGGCTATATAAACAAATCATCTACAAAACATGTATGCAGAGAAAACTCTAATGTAAAGTGTCCCTTTAATGGTTAATAGGTACTTTTTACTAATGCTTATTGGCTTCTGCATACTTCCTGTCTATTCTTTTTGGTCAATAGGTTGAAAGAGTATTTATACCTGTTAGTCAATGAATATTAGATTGATGTAATCAGCCAATAAACATTAGTGGGAAGTAAACACATTATACTTCAATATTTGTTTAAGTTTAGGTTTTAACAGCTTTTATTTCATATATGTTCATGTAAATAGAAACATTAACATGATATTTTATATGAACAATATAATGTTTTTTTAGTACTCCCCCCCCCCCTTCAAAAGCTGTTGTCATGAAGCCTGCTCCAAGATGGAGAATGTAACAAGGCCTGCTAGAGGTCATTAGGGAAAGTTGTCTATAATTAATTAATCAAGTGTCCAAAATAAAAGTGTAAAATAAGAAAATCCGACAAAACTGGCTAAGAACATTCTCACATGAATGTGAGCTGGTCATTATATGAATGGAAAATTGTTTTTAAAGGTATGTTTCAATTCTATTGTTAGTGGTCTTTATCGCTTCCCATTATCCAGACTGTCATAGTACTGCTTTGGTTCAAAACAAATAAAGTCAACAAAATATATATTTCAATATCCTATAGAAACAAAAGACAAAAATGTGCCCTGTGCTGACAACTGAAGTCTGCTGAGCTGAGGGATTAATACTTGGGGGTAGATTTATCAAGTGTCGGGCAGACATGATTGTATGTAGTGAATCATTTCCCGCCCGACATTGCTAAATGCTGACACCATATGCTGTCAGCATTTTTCATTGCACGATTGGCCGCCCCCTGCCAATCTGCGACTAGCAGAGGGTGTCAATCATCCCGATCTTATGACCGCAGCTTCTTAACTTACGTTTCAGGCGAACCTGAAACTTTGGCCGTAGAAAGCAGCATTCGCTGCTTGTTAAATCTACCCGTTGGAGTGCATTATAAAAGGTGATAGTTTTATAAACAACAAAACATGTGGACATCGGAACATTTATAAAGAAATTCATAAAGACTGTTGCTCTTGTAAAGTATCTTGTCTCATTGTCTCATGACAAAGTGGTTTCATTTTTACTTTTTTCTTTCATTCTTTACTCTTTTTAAATTAGACTTTTTATTGAGGACTTTTTATAGAGGGCATATTTTTAACTGTTTTTATTAGATTGTTTAGGAAGGTTTTGAAGGTGTTTTTGTACCGGTATCATTGACAGTGGAACTTGTTGCTTAGAGTAGAAGAAAACATCTTACTCATTGATGCATTAATCAGCATTAGGTAAAGGTGACCGTGCCCTATAAGGGGAATGTTGACATTCAAAGCAATGTTTTACTTACTGGTTCCATTTTTTATACAAAAGAGGGAATTGTTTTCCGCTAAAAAAATAATTAAATAAATATATAGGGTTAAATCACAAGTGGCCGCTAACTGTAGCGCACAATATTGAAAAAAAAAATGTTTCACAAACTTTCGGTATCTCAGTGAAATTATTTACAAACAACTTGTGCAATTATGACATAAATGGTTGTAAATGCTTCTCTGGGATCCCCTTTGTTCAGAAATAGCAGACATATATGGCTTTGGCGTTGCTTTTTGGTAATTAGAAGGCCGCTAAATGCCACTAAGCACCAAACGTGTATTATGCCAAGCAGTGAATGGGGTTAATTAGGGAGCATGTAGGGAGCTTCTAGGGTTAATTTTAGCTTTAGTGTAGTGTAGTAGACAACCTCAAGTATTGATCTAGGCTCATTTTTGTATATTTAATGCCACCATTTCACCGCCAAATGCGATCAAATTAAAAAAAAATTGTAATATTTTTTCACAATTTTAAGTTTCTCACTGAAATTATGTTACTTTCTATTCAATTCTCAAACTATACCAGAAATGGTTAAATTTAATATTTTTATTTCTAAGGTTAATCTAATCTTGTAAAACTATTTTTGTATAATGGTGTTTTTAACAAGGTGTTTTACACAGAAGTACAATCTCTGAACTTGTATTTATTATCTACTACAAAGAAACAATTTTCTGGATGTTTTAAGCACAGAATTTGCAGATGGCTGAAAGCCCAGCTCAGCGTTCATTGTGCTTTGTCCCCATCTACTGCTTTCAGAGCACAAGTTAAACTGTATCTTTTCAGTTTGCTATTCTCTGTTATTTTATTGTGAGAGAGCTGACATTATATTAAAACTATGGTTTGCTTGCATTTTATTAAATTAAAAAAACAAATAAAACCACATCATTATAATATATTAAAAGCATGTGAAATCTATCTATCTATCTATCTACCTCAATGTATGTTGTGCTTTTTTATTTGTGTTAGAAGTAAGCAAGACAAAAATGTAAAATGATTTGCTACAACATTCTGCAATTGATTTTTATCAAGTCTATGGTAATAATTTATCTATCTCAAAATGTAGCTGATGCGGGGGGCGGAGCAAGCCTGGTAACTGAACAGTCGCATATCATTTCAGCTCCATCGGAACGGTTAAATATTTTATTTATCAGACTGTTCAATCCAGCTCAAAATGTTACCTCAGGTCTACCTAATACAATAGATCAAGATAGTGCTATTTGAGAAGAGACGCAGCAAGGCACTTAAAGACAGAAAATACTATCTCCCGAAAAGGCCTACACACAGCTCCAGGCCGGCCATTTTTAAGAATTTATCTAAACCAAAATCCAAGGCTGCAGACAACGATCAGTTAAACGCGAAACTACAGCTTGGTATGGAGCTCACTGCTGGCTTCTTAGAGGCTTTGCTCTGTCTTGTGGAGGATCATCACACTGCTCTTGAAGCAACGTTACTTAAAGCTTTCCAGCCTACAGCCGCCTCATCACATCTTGTTCCGACTTATCAAAGCCCAGGTCTGATTGACCAAAGAGATGGCGGGGGTTTGGAGTCCCAAGACTTACCATATAGCTGCCACAACACCAAGAAAGAGCCGGCTCTGGACAGCGTATCATTGACAGCAGTAGAGGAGAAGGCTATGATCGCATGTGCAGGGGGTTTGGAAACTACTACTATAGCCGCAATGCTTATTTGCGATAGTTCTACCGACACCTACTCAGCCCTTATACTACACCAGGAGTTCGAAGGGGATGCGTCTAAGAGCCTTACCTCAAGAAAGCCCTGTCATTTCCCGGTGGAAGGATGGCTGCACAGGGGAGGCCCCATTCTGTCCTTGCGGCCTTTATGCGCTGCGCACTATGCTGCCGCACTGATGTCCATGCTAAGTCCCGGAGAAGCGTCTCATAAGTTGAGAGACTGCCACGTAATATTAGCTACCGGTGTGGGGTAGCCGGGCACAGAAGGCATGGTCCCTAAAGGCACTGATTAACGGGTTAGTCCTGAATTATGCCAGGCTCACTGCACTAATTGAGGACTTCTGAGTGACTTTGGCTACGAAGCCAGCATGTTTGATCATTTCTAGACAGCCCAACATAAGTGGGTTTGAACTCAATGTCTCCTTTGTTTGTTATCTATCAGTGTTTTACAGTTTTGCTCTCCAGTTTGTTTATTACACACAAAAAAACACTTGTAACTACTATTACACTGTTTACTTGTTTTTTTTTTAGGTATATTATCCATATATGCTTTATGTGTTGGATTAATAACACAATAAACTGCCAGAAGATGTAATGGCCATTCATAACCACTTGAGGGGAGTCACAGTTCAGTTTATCATTAGCCTAATTATCTGTGACTACAAATTTGATATGATAAGTGTTAAGTGTTAAAACGTTTCCATATACTGTAGATTTATGCCATATTACAGCCTATTCCCTATATATAGACTATAGCCAATCTACAAGGGATAAGGCTGCTACCTTGTTTGGTATTTTTGAGTCTAATAACACGCATCCTTCTTATTAGACTGTGGTTTATCTAGCAAACTGTGTGCTATTTTAATTTACCAGCTGGTTCTCAATTTCTACTACTACTATATATGTAAGTTCTTGTTAGATATGAGCTAGCTATTATACATTTAAATGCTTTCTTAACAGTGTTCTATCTGCTATTCATTCTATGATGTGTAAGGTTGGCCTTTATTATGTTTAATGTTAATAATCATCAGACTTGCAACTGATATTACATCTATAATTTTGAATGAATGTTGACTATTTCAGATGTCTACAATTTGTTGCTACATGCCTTGCAGATTTTATAGCTAGCCCCACTGCACATAGTATATGCAAAAAACTGCTGTCTTGCCACCTCTGTTGTCATGATCATTTGCTGATTACTCATAGTCCCCTCAGTAACAGTTATCATCCTTGCATAGATATAAGGATCACCCAGATTTCAATTGTTTTATTCTATAGTTAGCACAAAGGGCATTAAATATATCATTTAACCAGGTTGAGGAGAGCGAGAGGGCAACTATTGGGAATAACTCACTTATACACATAAGGGTGGTGTCTGCTGTCTGGGCATAGGGCCCGTGCCTGGATGGCAGTACATAACTGTTGCAAGCTTGTTGAACAGCCGTACTCCCTACGCTCACTATAATGCCCTTCATAACGTCTGTCAGTCCTTGGCCTATGATGTGCTCTGTAATCTCCCTCATGTTACTTCAGGGACAGTACTTCCTGTAGACAATGAGGTATCTATCAAACCTGGTCTTCCAATGTATATACTTACTATGACTGGTCCTATTTGCTAATGTCAGACAGAAAAGGAATCCTTATCCCTGATTTTGCTCACTTAAATTTAACTTCTCCTCTTCCATTACATTTCTTAACATACTCTGTTACATAGTTCTAAGCATAGCTTTTTCACTATTAGCATGTATAATGTATCACATTTCTTTATATGGTATTCGTATCGCTTATTATTGCGTGTTTAAACTTTTCCTGTTCAAATTTTATGTAACGAAGATAGTTCTAAGGTGCATCTTATTTTGTTTTAATGCTCCTCAATGGTGAGATAATTCTGAATATATGTAAAACGCCACCTCCCCCCCCCCCCCCCACAATAATGTATCCCCTTC